>NW_027114127.1:1361173-1379301 GCF_000696795.3 Halyomorpha halys
TCAATTCTCTGAAGGTAGACCATGTAGTAGTCATAGAAATGGAACAAATCCATCGAGTAGTTTCCTTATTCAAAGGCAATATATAATATTTTCTTCTTTTTTATAACATTGGTTTTACATATTCTCCTTTAAAATATCCGTTTTTACATACCCATTATATATTGATACATTTTATTACCTTTTGGAGTCTCATAATTTTAGATAAGGGGTTAACTTTTTTATCTCTACGATCTTTTGACCATAAGACTTCTCTCTTATTAACTATTTTATCTCAACGTTCGTTTTTTGACCGTTAGATTTCTGTTTATTTAACGCCTTTTGCCGACCTGCACTTTAGCGGCACTTCCTGCAATTTAAAACAGTTTAGCCAGAATTTTCTTCCTATAGCAGTAAGTTCTTTCTCTCTCATTTCTTACTTTCTTCATTCGCCATATACTTCTTCTTATCCTTTGTTCTTTCTTTTTTCATACGCTCCATTATTAGTTTAACTGATTCTTTATACTCATCTATATAACTAAAAGGTTTTTAATGTTACTCATCAATATAACATTCTTGCCCACTTTATCATTTATTTATTATTCACATTTATATGTATATAAATAATAATGTTATCAATCTACAACTGTTTTTGTCCATAGTTATTAATCAACTAGTTTATATTTTCATTTCATTATTATGTATATTTCCAGATTTGTTAAGATTTATTTTTTCCCCTCTCTGAATGATGGTTGTTGTCTTTTTGTTTTTATAGCTCTGATAAAGACCTGAAAGTCAGGTCGAAACTTCGGCACAAATAAATAATTCTTTTGTTTATTTGTGTTTTTTCTGCTAATCGCACCTCCGACCATCTTCTCCTCTTATATATCTACGGTCAACTATCTTCACCTCATTTAAATTTTATGAATTAATCAAAAAGTCGTAAAATTTCTAAACCAGTTTTGGGACGTAAAGTCTGATTTTTCACTATTTGCAACTTATATATTGCAATTACAGTGAATAAAATAATTCTTGATTGTAAAAGGTTTATTAGTGAAGAATAAGATACCTAGATTGTAAAATATTTATTCACTATTGAATTGAATCATCGTAAAAATATGTTCTTAATTACAGAGTTCTGTTTTCCGAGTCTTGAATTTAAAAAAAAAAACAGTAACCGTATTATTTACCTCTAAACACTTTTCTTTCTTGTGTACACACTGTAAGTAGTGCATCTTCAACTTAAGGCCAGGTGCTGGATTCACTTAAAAATGAGCTGGTTGGGTTATTATGAGTGGACTGTGTATAAGAAATTTAATTGAAAGAAAGTTGGTTTAAAGTGAAAGAAAATGAATCGATTGAGCAATTTACATGGTTTTAAGGGGTTGATAAGAGAAAACGTTCCTTGAATCTATTGAATAATTTACATGGTTATAAGGAGTTGGTCAAGAGAAAACATGGTTAGATTAGATGAATTGTGGCCATTGAAGTTATCTACAAGGTACAGCCCTATTCTAACCATGGTAAGGGGACACGTTTTCATATCGTGGGACTGTCACAAAAATAAATGTAGACTCCCCCGGCCGGATTCGAACCTGCACCACTGATGTCACGAGCGAGTTAAAATTAGCCCTTTAACTCGCTCGGCTACAAACTGCCCTTGGTCTCCAAGCCATTCCTTATCACATCTTTTGTCGAGATGAAGGGATGTGTATCGATTTGGAAATCTTCTTCGCCGTGGACAGATAGATGATGGACGTCAATAAGAAGGCGTACGATCTGATTTGTTCCTCCGGCGGTTGGTTGTTTATATTCCTCTTCAATTTTGCGGCTTGCTTTTCCTCTCGTTGTTCAGGTACCAGGTTGGAGTGTCTCACCTTCTGAGGAAAGATAATGGCACTTCAGGCGATTGATATGCATTACGTCTTTTCAGTCATCAGGCTTCTCGATCGTATAATTGATAGGACTTAAATATCATATATATCTCAAAGAATCCTTCCCAAGATAAATAGAATTTCCTAAAGTTTTCTGGTGCAGAACCAGAATTTTTTTTTACATAACTAAGTCGCTTGGTTTTAAATTCGCAGAGCATCGCCCCCCCCCCCCATTAAACTTGATTGGTGAGATGTAGAATTTGCAGGTAGAAGATGGGTGAAGGTATGTCTAGGTATATGTTATAGCCCATTTGTTTGTAAATCCTTAATAAATCTGCATTTTTTGTTACTTGACCTTATAAGGGGGTATCCATGAAAGCTTCAAATAAAATGATTCCCATATTCAAACAGGATTCCAAAACATTCCTCCCAGAACTAATTGTAAAACTATATTTAATAAGTAATAATTATACCAAGAAATAAAGATAAAATTAAAGTTAGTATTTCATAACCAACCATAAACATTTTTTTATGTTAGTCATCTTTTTTTTTTTTTCCATTTTACTCTCTGCCTAGTCAATGTTGACACCTGTAGGTTACTATCCCACTCTAACAAGGTTATTTTCATTCCATAGGACTGCCAGGAAATAAAAATTAGCCCTCTCTCCCTTCCCTCTCCACAACTGATTCAAACTAGTGCCATGCTACAGTGAGGAGGTGTCTAGACTATGCCTAATCTCCCTTTGCTATAGATGGTCTGCTATTTAGGATCAACCACCCCAAGGTTTGTTAGGTGATTGGCCATTATTCTGTCATAAAAGTGGAAAAACCAATTATTATTTCTGTCATGATGGTGCCATCCTTGGAGTATAATGGATGAGTAAGCTGGCAAAAAAAGTGGACCTTAGACATCCCAGAGGCTGCCTTTTGTTGCCTTCCACATGCTAGCACTTCCTACAACTGACTATTTGGACTTGATACTACCAGCAGAAGGGTTTAAGAGAAACAATACTACAAAGATATATCTGCTTTCTGACCGAAAAGAGAAAATCTTTCACTTACATCTTTGTTTCACCTAAGGAGAAATGCTTAATTAAAAAAAAAAGAAAATTAAAAGTATATGACTGTGGCTGGGTATGATATTTTCAGGATGTCCTTATTTGATTCTGCATGATTAAATTGCTTTAAGTTTTCTGGGTTACTTGGTCTACTTTTTCAAGATTATGTATCCAGTGATCAGAACTTAAGGGATGAACATATAACTATCCAACACCAACTTAAACAATATAAATTCCAGTCTAGGACATGCTGTCATTAACATATCATTTTTCTGCTCTTAACATAACTTAAAAAGATATAAAATTTAACATCTTGTTATGTTCTGCGTAAAACAGCTTTCAGCTTTATTTGGTTAAAATCAATTAAGCATATTTTATAAGCAGCAACCACAAAGGTCCCTGTGCTGTAGAAAAATCGAAAAAATTTATTATAAATCACAGATGATTTTATAGTTTTAAGAAGCACTCTAAACCCTTCCCTCATAGGCAGTATTTTAAACCTACCAAAGACCACTGTATCCCTTCCACAAGGTGTGCCTAGCAATATTTATCACTAAGAACTTAATCGCTATTGCATACAAGGCTTCCAGATGGTGCACCCCTTGGACAGAATGATTTAAAATTTAAGCTATCTATCATTACAACCATCCTCATCATATACTATACCTAGCTAAAGTAGCAATATATACATAGTTCTGTTAACGCAACATTAGCAAATCATAGGAAGTTTCAACAAAAAGGCTACTTCTGGTGCTCATATGGTATGGTCGTCTCAAATATTCATATTTCTACTTTAAGGGTGACATAATCAAGGCATTATTGTGCATTAGAATTATGAAAAGAATTTGTCAAGAGGTTCTAATAAGAAAAGTCAGAAACTGTTGTTTTTTCTTGTGATAATGTCTTCATTACATTTATAGGAATTTATGCCCTAGTTCTACTGAAAATGATGCACTGGGTTTTTTTAATTTCTTGAGCAAGAAGTCAACAGATGTCATCTCAACTGCAGTAATGTCACACATAAAAAAAAGTAAATACATTTAATTATATGGATTAAAACCTACAACATTAACATCACAGCTGTTGTCCTTCACTAGCTCAAGACATATACTTTAAATTTTAAAGGGGGAATATGAGTAATTTTTTCTGTTATCTAGTGGGTACAGAGTAGTTTTGGGCAATTTCCATTGAAATTATACCTTCAGGTTCAAAAAGACAGGAAATCGTGACTTATTTGTCGCTGCTTTATTTATCAGATACAACTTTTCTCAACTTTAATCAGGTTTTTACAAGTTTCAATTTAAATTTAAATAACATTCTAATTTTTTGAATACACGTCCTGGGCAAGAGATGGGAAGAGTTCACATTTCATTACAGTAATGCTTGAAATAACCAAGTCCACAATTTAACATATATGCAATCATTTCAGGGTGACAGGCAGCTATGAGGTACTGATTGGGGGCCAAATCTCAATTTTGACGATGGATATATCATGTTCTCATTCTTGAGATTACTTTAAGCTGCACCTTACATATGTAACAAGCTTCAGAGGGTAGAGATGACCACAACTTATTGTTCATGAGTCTTTGCCTTTCCAAAGAAACTCATTTATGGTTTGAGGAAAAAAATTCCAGGTCATAATGATTTTCAACAATAATGTAGCTCTGACTGCTCAGAGGTGTTTAAAGAGGCTTAGTTGCCCTACCCTTACTTTCCACAATGTAGTTGAGAAGTCATGGACAACAGGAACCACCAACATGTGAGTAGGAGATTTATAACTGATTTACTCCAATATTATTTCTAGCTTATCATTTTTATAGACTGAGGAGGAATAATGGAACAAAGATTGCCCTTTACATAGACATTTTCTTGACAAAACCTTTTTGTAAAAAATATCCTCCAAATAAACATATTTTACATTGTAAAGACATTACATGCATTTAGTTTCCAGGAAAATGAACACTCATTACGAGGGTAGTTTGAAAGTTCTCGGAATCACCACTAGATGTCAGTGCTAGAGCAACGAGGTTCCCGCGCAATAATCACACATCATTTGTGAGTGAACATGTGGCACTCTTTGTTATTGTTTTATGCGTAGTGATTTGTGACAATGGAAAAAACTGAGAATCGAGGAGTGATTAAGTACTTTGTAAAGAAAGATATGAAAGCAAAGGAAATTAATGTCAACCTTCAGAACACACTGGAGGACTCTGCTCCTTCATATTCATCTGTTGCCAAGTGGTTTAAATTTAGTCGGAAGAGTTTAGATGATGAACCACATGGTGGACGGCAAAAAGTGCTATGACCCCAGAAAGTGCATGAGATTGCTGAAGCTGTAGGGATGTCATCTGATTGAGTATATCACATTTTAACCGAAGAATTGGGAATGAAAAAATTATCTGCAAGATGGGTGCAACGGCTCTTGACATTGAACCATAAACGCACCAGACTGGAAATGTCAACAAAATCTGGCCCGTTTTCAGCTGGCCTATTTTCTGGGATTCATAAGGCATTCTGCTGATAGATTATCTTCCTTAGGCCAAACAATTACTGGACAATACTACACAAACCTTCAAGACCAACTACAGGAAAAGATATGCGAAAAAAGGCCTGGTTTGGCAAGGAAAAAAGTCATCTTTCATCAGAAAAGTCATGCAAAAAAGTCACTTCATGAACTGAGGTACAAATTGTTGCCACATCCACCTTATTCACCTGATTTGGCGCCATCAGACTTTCATCTCATCCCCAAGCTGAAAATTTTCCTAGGCGGGTGGAGATTTCCTAAAACGGAAGAACTGACAGCCGAATTGGAGGGGTATTTTGCAGGCCTGGAGGAATCTCATTTTCGAGATGGGATCAAGATATTGAAACATCGCTGGATCAAATGCCTTAGTCTACAGGGAGACTATGTTGAAAAATATAAGCAGTTCCACCGAGGTAAGACACTTCTTTCTAGTACATTCCGAGTACTTTTCAAACCACCCTCGTACTTTAAAGAAGTCCTTCCAATACATGACCCATGATTAAAAAAACTATATAATTAGAGAACAACAGACTTAATGACTAATTATTTATATATATTTATAAATAAAATTTAGAAGATTTAAAAATATCTGAAAATTTTTATCTACAATAAAGTAGAAAAATACTTTATCTAGTATTTTAATAGAAGAAAAAAGTATGTATAAAAAAATGCAAAAAAAAAAAAAATAACATATGAAAGAGCTGGAAACATATTTACAATTCAATTTATAAATAAATTAATTTGTACAACTTAAATTCACACAGGTCTCCAATCTAAATTGCACATTACATGAGAGACAAGTGTCTATCTTTTATTGCATTTGTTTAGAAGAGTAGAGTACTCATGCCACCAGTCTCACTCTGCTCCTTCACAAATATTTCGAAGTACTGGTAAATGATGGTAACAGCAAGAAGGATACCAGTTCCTGAGCCGATTGCTCCCATAAAGTCGGCTAAGACTGACAGTGCACCAATGCAAAGACCTCCAAAGGCTGCTGCAGTAGGGATGTACCTATTCAGTTCGTGAATCATGGAATTGTCACGATGGCCTCGCATTACCATTTGTTGTTCCTTAAGCTGCTTTGCAACCTGTAAGCAAATAACATTAAAAAATTTTTGTATAAAAATAATAAAATTATTCCTGTATATAATAGATTGATATTGTTAATTATATTTGTTTAATGCGACAATAACTTAATAAGATCAAAGAAGTTAAATAAATTCCAGCTCCACATTAACTAGCTAGTAGGATTATGAACATTGTGCACTTTTTTAAAACCACTACTCTACAAAGCCATAGGTATAAAGTAAGGCATGTCCAGTAATTAGTAGATTTTCAATACTTCTAAATATATGTTGTTGCATTTTCCAACCAACACTGTTAGAACGCTATAAGATCTTTTTATTATTAGAGGGCATGTTTAATTTTTATTTTCTCTTTGTATCATTAAAAGACTACTTCTTAGAAAAGAAAAATATTCATTTAAATATTTTATTAAATGTTATATAAACTTATTTGAATTTTTATTATGTTTTTAATGATTTCTTAAAGAACGTACTGTTCTATAATGATCACAGAATAAAAAAAATGGTAATTTATTTCCTCTGTCTGTAATCTTGCTCTTATGCAATCTCATTCAGGTATGTTGATGACTATCAATCAATTTGAGTATGAAAAATTTTTAATTATCTTACAGAGATAATGTCTTTGCCTAATTATAGTTAACAAACTATACCCAAACAATTTCAATAATCTTAGAGAAATAATGGCTATGTCTAAATATAGTTAACAAACTACCCAAACATTTATAAAACTAACCAAAAACCCAATCAGTGTTAAAAATATTGCTTCATGCATATAAACATGAACAAATACCCTTATTTTGAAAAACCCCTAACTATTAATATGTGACTTAAGCAACAGGATGTACAAACTAAATTCAGTCCATAAACAGAGTATCATATAAACAGAACTCATAACAGTCATATAAAATCATACCACAATAAAGATTCAACAGAAATATATTAAACAAAAAAACTCACATCTTTGGCTGATGAACCAGAAACCTCAATCCAAGTCTTAGAAAAGAAAGCACAAGAACCAAGCATAAAGATGATGTACAGCATAGCATGAATGGGATCTTCAAGTATATGACCAAGATTTTCAGGAGGCGAGAGATAATAACAAAGACCGCCGACTGGATAAGCTCTGGCCGGACCACCGCCTCCAACATCAGCCCATACTCCTAACATGTTAACAAACACATTTCCATGGAATTTCACAGCAAGCATCTGAAACAAAAGAAATGGGTCATGATCTTATAATACATTAGCATTAAGGAGCATCAATTACAAATGTTAATTTTTTTTTTTATTTATATGAATAATTGTGATGAAATATAAGAAAGTATCTTTCCTAACCTGAGATATCACATACAGATTTGATACAAGAGCTGATTGAAGAATAATAGGAATATTCGAAGTATAGAAGAGTTTAATAGGATAGCTGCTATATTGGCCTCGATAACGAGCTGATTTGATTGGAAGATCTACTCTGAATCCCTGTGAAAAAGGCATAAATACGTAAAAATAAATAAATATAAAAAGAAAATAATAATAATAATAAAATAATGAGAAACTTGAATAATCAAAAATAATTATGTTATCCTTCATAAGACACCTACCTGGAAATAAATAACTATGGCGAACACAAGGATGGTAGCAAGTAAGTTCATTAAATTGGGAAGGTTTTGTCTATAGAAAGCTTCACGCAATGCACGGACTTTGTCTTGCCTTGTCGCGAGAAGATGGAAAAGTGCAATGACAGCACCTTCAAACTCAGTTCCCCTACCTATGTAAAGGGATAAATAATTAAATTAGATATTTAAGTTATTAACAAACTAATATCAAACAGTATAAATCTAATAAAATTACAATTTTTACATACCAGTGTTAACAGTAGCTGGGGAAAATGCCTTCCAAACAATAGTTTCACAGATATTTGTAGCAATGAACAGAGAGATTCCTGACCCAAGACCATAGCCCTTCTGCAGAAGTTCGTCAAGTAAAAGAACTATAAGACCAGCAACAAACAGCTGAACGATGATAAGCAAACAAATACCCGCTCCAATTTCAGCTGGGTCTCCATACATTCCAGTCATAACATATACAATTGCTTGTCCAACAGTAATAACCATTCCAAATACTAGAAAAAAAAATTAACTTTTGGTTAGTTATTGACAGAATTAAACTCAATAAAGTAAACTTAACATCCGTGGAAATTATAACAAAAGACAAATACAGTCAACTAGCAATAAGACAAATTTCATACGAATGATGATTATTTTAAGTCATGCCTATAGTCTATCCCCTGTGGCATGATATCCATAAGATTAAGGTAGTTTGGGAGACTCAAAATATCCTCAGTAAGCTGAAAAAGGTTCCACCTACTGCACTGTATCCCAGTACTGCAATTGTTTTTTACTTCATATTTTAGTTCTTAATTTATTTGAATTCTGCAGGAAATTGTAACACAAATTAGTCCAAATAGGACTAAGATACTTCATATTTAAGGATTAAAATATACAAATAATTGAAAGTAACAGTAAAATCTGTATCTTTAAACTCTCCAATAAAATAATGCATTTTGATAACTTAAAATTTTTAAAATTAAACTAAAAAAAAAAGTTGCAGTGCTAGTCAGTTCTATTTGAAGGTACCAAGGAAGGATTGAGTCCCAGTAAATATAATCTATAAATCTGGTTCTAACCACTCCAGCTAGAAAGACATGGTTGATAACCTGTCTTTCCTGCCATAGTTGGAGTAAAAGACATTAAATCATATAAATATTCCTCTCAAAAATTATTTTTGAGCAATTCTTTTATAATGTTTCTACCAACCTAGTGGAAAAAGATTTGAGTTCGGGAATGGAAGAAACAATAAACTGCAAAAGTCAGCTTAGTTTTCACCTTGTTTTCTTAAAAGTTATTAAGTTTTCAATTGAAATATTGAAATAATATTCATACTTCTGCTTACTATATTTAAATTAAATTATTCCTAGTGTGTACTATGAATTAAATGCAAGAAACAATAATAAAACAAAATTTAAGCAAACATATTTAGAACATTTCCAACCACTCACGTTTCTGAGCTCCATTGAAAAGAGCCCTGTCTTTGGGCGTATCACCGACTTCAATTATCTTTGCTCCAGCAAGCAATTGCATAATGAGGCCTGATGTAACAATCGGGGATATTCCAAGTTCCATGAGAGTACCTCTGTTTGAGGCAAGTATCACACGAATCCAATAGAAAGGATCTGCTGAGTCTGAACTCATGATTCCGAACAGAGGAATCTAAAAAAAAAAATTTATAAGCATCTATTAACCTTTAATTCATACTTCTTTTTTTTTGCATACTTAATACATTAACTCTGACAAATCAATGTTTTTCTAGTACATAATGTTTAATTTATTTGCCAAATGATCCAGGAAATTATTTCAAATCATCACATAAAATCAAATTTGATGCACCAAAATTTCAAAAAGAAAAGTTATTTTTCATCATTGAAACACACAAGAAAAAGGCATTTATATGTGCCTTATAACAATAAATGATAGATTTATAGAGTTGAAAGAAATATCAGTTCATCATTTAATGCTACCAATTATGTAATTACTTGCATAACTTTTACACACCAATGCATGAATAAATATTTAATATAGATATTTAATGATAATATACATAAAAATAAATTTGATTTTTCTTATTTTAGGGAATTGTCGCTTTTACTTTGTTTCTCTTGTGAACAATTTTCATTTGATATACAAGAATTTTACTTGATATACTGAAAATATTTCTATATCAATAATAATTAATGTCCTTATATCTATGAATTATAAATGAAAATATAAATTAATATACATGTACTTAAAAATTAAGAAAAGATATGTTGGAAGGGAAAGAGATATAGCTCACTCCATATCTGATCATGAATTTTAAATATCAAAGGTCAGTGTTACCCAACACCTTTTCCTAGTCCATATGTCTTGAATTGCTACTAAATTTAAAATTCGATACACTCTTTGAGAACATTAAAAATACATATACGATAAATTAAAAATAAAATAAAAAATCTATCAAGGTAAAATTATGAATCTATTTTATAACTTTTCTTGATATTGAAACAGTGGGTATATTGACATTTTAGGGTGTGGACATGATAGACTTCATAAATATATATATATATTTTTTTTCCCCCAAGATAATTACAAATTTGTAAATGCTCAGATACTTTTAAGGCAGCAGTTCTTCAACTTTTTTGAATTTCCTGTATGGACTGCATTATTTCCTAAAAATATTTCACCCTGTCTCAAAGATAAATTCATACAAGATGTCTTCTATTCAAGCAGTAGCAGGTTTTGTGGCAATTACAAAATAGTTGGTTTTTAGCACATTACTTTTACAATTTTAATCATCAAAAAAACATTTCTGGGAATGACATTTTATAAACCCCAGTGGCATTTATTGACAGTACTCTAGTTTAGAATTCATTATCCCCCCCCCCAAAAAAAAATTAATCTTACCAGATCAGTATCTGGATCTAATAGAACAATTGCCTTAGAGTCATATTTATAAATGACTAAAACTTCTAACATCAATCTTTTAAGAAAAAAATAGACAAAAATTTGCATTCCAAACATCACGGATTTACATTTGACAAACATAAGGAGATAGGATTGACTTCCTGATGTAAATTTATTAATATTAGGTTGAAAATATTATTGAATGACAGAGAATGAGATTAATTTACAGGTTTTTAAACCAAATAAAGAAGTATAAGAACAATTTGTTAATTCTCTACTTACAAAATTTTTATTGAAAAGCATTAGCAACTTAGTGTTCTTCTTAAAGTCAAAACTTTAAAACATTTAGGTAAAAATAATGAATTTTTTTTATTCATTAAATTCATTCTATATGAACATTAGGTAAATTTTTTGTTACTTGCAAATGTATTTATTTAACATTGAATTAGATAATCAAGATGATATTTAATTGGGCATGATTATTCATTTTTCCATCAAATACTTTTTTGATTGGAAGACCAAGTCAATAAAATGACAAAGGCTTGTGTTATCTCTCAAGCGAGGATTGGTTAGCAGTTATGACCAGCCAACATTTTCAGGAGGAAGAAACAAATTCTTTCATTTACTGAAGCCATCAGACATTTTAGACAAACCTTGTCTATTTTCAAATCCAATCTTATAACTGTTTGTAATCATACTCATAAATTTTACTTTCATATCTGTGATTATCGTTATTCAAAACTTTTTTGATGTTTTCCAACAGATCTTTCCATGGCTCTACCTCCAAAAAGGAACTTCTTTATCAAAACAATATTGATCAGAGACATGTGAAGATTCATGAAATGGCAATAATTTTGGTATGTTGTACCGTAATACAACCATTAAAAGAAAAAAATGAGTGTGAATTATTCATTATACCGATACGACAAGGCCATTTTCCTCAATAAATCCTGAAATGGAAAATATTTCTTATTTAAGATTGTAAAATGGAGAACAGTAATACTGAATAAACTAATTTGATAAATTGTCTATTTTTATCAAACAATTAGAAAATGATGTAAATGAAGGTAATAACCAAATAATTCCATGATAAAATAATAATGTAACTTTTTGAGAGTTGAAGCAACAAGTATTTTACATGATGGTTACCTGTTGACAGTTGATATAGTTAAAATAATCATACAGTCATTAATGTAACTATAAATTTCTCTCAAGTCTTAATAAGAACAAATAATAATTATTAAGTACAATAATTATTTGATTAAAAAGTAGAATAGATAGAATTGTATATCAAGTAATACAAAAATAAAGGAAGAACCTAAATGTTTAGTAAGAAATTGAAAAAAATATATTTACAAAATTATAAAAAGACATAGAGGAATGTATTTTGTAAACATAGAACAGGAAACAGGAATAATAATTCATAAAAATTTTTTTGAGGTTAATAACTTCCTGTTGAATGAAATTTGTATTAAATTATCATAACATGTTACAACGTTTCGGAACCACTGTCCCATATTCATGTACTTTAAACCTCATAATTTCATATAGAAAATCATGTCACACTTAACACTGTTCTCTCTTTTCTACAATAACTCATTTTTGCATCTTCACTTCTCCTTAACACAGCCATTTTCAAAGAATGGCAGAATGGCTGTGCTAAGGAGAAGTGAAGATGCACAAATAAGCTATAGTAGAAAAGAGAGAACAGTGTTAAGTGTGACATGATTTCCTATATGAAATTATGAGGTTTAAAGTACATGAATATGGCACAGTGGTCCTGAAATGTTGTACCATGTTATGATAATTTAATACAAATTTCATTCAAATGGAAGTTATTAACCTCAAACAATTTTTTATGAATTGACTTACCAGACTTCCTATAGAGATAATCCAGATTAGGAATAATAAATAAATAATAAAATGTTTTATACTATCCCAAAAATTAAACATGAACTGTTATACCATAATGATTGCTAGTAATTATAATAACAAAAGGCTTTATCATACAAAGCAATAAAATACATTTTGATAGGTTATGTTCAATATTTATAAATAAAAAATTGATAAAGTAAATATACAAAACAAAATGAATATTCATATACTCGTTGTAGCCCTTTACTTCTGAAAACTATCAACTTTGACTTATATGTTTTTAAAAAGATTTCTGCTAAGTAAATCCTATATTGTGCTTTACATTAAGAAACATGTCATTCACTAAAAACTAACAATTTTTTAGTTCATTGACATTCAAATAAATTAAATTTAACAGCCATATCAATACAGATTATTAAAATAATTAAACATAAATTAGTAAAGAATTAGATACTGATAACCATTTAACACCCAAAAAGATAACATATAAATAATAACAGGTAGGACATGCCTAAGAAAATTTTAACGAATTCTAATTAGGATTAATACAAAATAAATATCCATAACAAGAATAATGAATTGACTATGTCAAATAGTTAATAAGATTGGATTGATAGCAACAGAAATTTATACAAGAGTATCTACAATTTTGTTCAAAAATATATAAAATAACATACCTTCGTTGCAAAATAAAATTAATTTTACTAAAATTGTAAAAAAATAAAGTAGCTTACCTGACAACAGACTAAAAAGATGAAAAGTGTGATGGCAGTCCATAGTACTTTCTCTCTAAACTGGATCTGGTGACAAAAATGAAATAAAACAACAGAATTCAAACCAAATTACTTCAATAAATAAAAAAGATATTTAACCTTTCGTTCTGGTTTCGCTATTTCAGGCAATATACTGCAGAATGGTTTTATTACTTCCAAAAACTTAACTAAAAAAAAAAATTAAAGATAAGTGTTACAAAAAATTAAATATTATTATCAGTCCATATCATACTGCACATAACTTAAATACAGTATGAGACATATCAAGTCAAAGTAAATATTACATGTCTCATGGCACACAAATACGATATAAGAACTAAAAAATCAGAAATATTAACCAACTTATCAAGTTAGTCTTAAACACTAATGGAAGATATAAGAAGAATATGGGAAACAAAAATCGTTGATGAAAAATGAAATGTCAAAATTAAACTAATAAGTCTTTAGTATAATCAGATACCAAATGTTATGCTATAAAACCATACTAATGAAATTTAAGGTATGGTATGAGTGATTCTTCTAAGTAACTGTGCACCCAAATATATAATATACTGTCAAAAGAATGATAATAATTCTTAACAGGTATTAGTTTCGATTAAATACAAGCTAAATATACATACTAGCCATTGTGCGAGTCCTAAGTCACTGGTCCAGGGTAAAATCCTTATAGTTCTTGATAGAAAGCCAGTCTTGTGGTAACTTACACGACTAATGCTGAGTGGAAAGTAAAAAGAATACTAATGACAACCTCTTCCCCTTACACGTAGCATACAACAGCACATAACACTGGCACACGTAGCGGCCAGAGCCTTATTCATCTAATAAAGGCTAATGTTTCCTGTATCAAATGGAAAAAAATCATATCCAATGGTCTTTAAATAATGTGAGATTGCTTAAACATTAAAATAAATTGCATTTCACAATGTTCGGCTTGATGTAACAAATATATTTCAATAAATTTAGATTTAATGTAAAACTCATTAATAAACAATTAGTAAATGAAATTACTTCTAGAAAATAAATAAACACCATGTGTTGAATTAGGATAAACTTTAATTAAAAAATTTTCATTGAATATTAAGCAGAGAGAGGATATACGAGGCACTTTGTGCTTTGCTACTTTGTGAGTTTGTGTTAAGAGGTTACAGTAGTGTATCTGGAGGCCTCCCTTGCACAACTGTTTATTTTTTCTCATAGTTTTACTATTATATTTTACGATGGCAGCAATTACTTTATTGAATCCCAAGGCTGAAGTTGTGAGAAAAACAGAGGCATTGTCTATGAACCTGAGTGCCGCTAAAGGTTTGCAAGACGTGATGAAAACAAATCTTGGTCCACGAGGCACGATGAAAATGTTAGTTTCTGGTGCAGGTGACATTAAAATTACCAAAGACGGTAATGTTTTACTTAAGGAAATGCAAATTCAGCATCCTACAGCTTCTCTCATTGCTAGAACCTCTACAGCTATGGATGACATAACTGGTGATGGCACTACCTCAACAGTCCTACTCATTGCTGAATTGTTAAAGAAAGCTGACAATTATATTGTAGAAGGTGTTCACCCTAGGTTAATTACTGAAGGGTTCACTGTGGCATGTAAACATGCTATGGAAGTTTTAGATGGTATGAAAAAAATAGTAAGTCTTGATGATAAGGAAACACTTACTGCTGTTGCTAGAACATCTCTTAACACTAAGGTAGAAGCCAAGGTAGCAGAGGTATTAACCCAGATTTGTGTTGAAGCTGTTCAAGCAATTAAATTACCTGATAAACCCCTTGATTTACATATGGTTGAAATTATGACAATGCAGAGCCGACTAGAATCTGAAACTAGATTAGTTAGAGGACTTGTCTTAGATCATGGTTCACGTCATCCTAATATGCCGAAGAAACTAACGAATGCTTATATTTTGACATGTAATGTTAGTCTTGAATTTGAAAAAACAGAGATAAATAGTGGATTTTTCTATAAATCAGCTGAAGAAAGAGAAAAACTAGTGGCCTCTGAAAGAGAGTTTATTGAGTTAAGAGTCAAGAAAATCATTGCTTTAAAGAAATCTGTATGTGATGGAACTGACAAAGGATTTGTTGTCATAAATCAAAAAGGAATTGATCCTGTCTCTTTAGATTTGCTTGCCAGGGAAGGTATCATGGCACTCAGGCGAGCTAAAAGGAGGAACATGGAGAGACTCACTTTAGCTTGCGGTGGTGTTGCTATGAATAGTCTTGATGATCTTACAGAAGATTGTTTAGGACGGGCAGGTCTGGTTTATGAACATGTTCTTGGTGAAACTAAATACACATTTGTTTCTGATTGTCCAAACCCTCATAGTGTCACTGTGCTTGTTCATGGTCCAACTTCATATGCTATCACCCAAATTCAAGATGCCCTTCGAGATGGATTGAGAGCTGTAAAAAATGCAGTTGAAGATGGTGGCGTACTTCCAGGTGGAGGAGCAGTAGAATTAAAGTTACGTCATGAATTGAAAAAAGTTGCTGAAACCACAAAGGAAAAGTACCGTGTTGGAATTGAAGCCTTCTGTGACGCACTCCTAATTATTCCCAAAACACTCGCAATGAACAGTGGATTCAATACTCAAGAAGTTATTACTCAACTTGATTATGATGCCAAGGAGAATGATTCAATTGGATTGGATCTTCAATCAGGCAAGTCGATGATCCCAACTGATCTAGGAATACTTGACAATTATTCTGTTAAAAAACAGTATATAGCTTCAAGTGTCATTGTAGCAAGTAATCTTCTCCTTGTTGATGAAGTTATGAGAGCAGGAATGTCATCTTTAAAAGGATAAAATTTAATGAAAATTTAACAACGATGGTATTATTTTTTTACTTTCTTAACAACTAAATTTTTTATCAATTGCAGCTTATGTTAACTCAAGATTGTATCGTTTAGTTTGCTTCTTTATTAATATTTATTGTTTAATTCATTTCTCATAATTTCAAATACAACTTAATGTCCCAATGTACTGTTGTTTTTTTTCATGTATCCTTTTCCAGATAATCAATTTTGATTTTAATTTAGAAATTATTATTCACCTTAACCCATCAATGGCCAGTGTTGCGAATATGCTATGCCCTAAAAAGTAAATAAGAAAAGAGAGATAAGGTGAGTATGTGTTAAAATATTTTCCATTCCAGGTCAGTTATTTAGCCTATAAGTTTGGTCTACTCCATTGTTCTCTATACACCATATATCATTTTAGTGAAAGTATTGATTTCTTTAATTGTTAAAAACTGCCTAGCCAAAAATTGTATTTTATTGATAGTAATGAGTTTTTAGTGATGATAAATTCTTTTTGACCCTTTTTTTTTATATTTAAAAAATCTATATCTATTATACTCATCTAAGTATCACTATCTGTTATAATATCTTATATCCACTATAATTATTAGACCTGGTGATAAAATAATAAACTGGGATGCTTAATTGATTTTTATAAAGGTGCCGAAAATGGACACAAGATGAGTATGTGGTAGATGAAAGTGTGATTCTAAAATCTCATTAAAATTACAGTAAAAATATTTCCTGATCTATTTATACCAATAATTATTACAGGACATAGAACAACCAATATAACAAGCCGAATTAAGAATCAATTTGAGATCCAAAAAAAAGATACTGGCCTAGATTTGCTTAGTTACTATATGTCAGTACAAAATAATCATTTTCTGTACCACCAAATGAGGAAATAATATCATTGATTAAATAGAAATTGAGTCTGTTGTAAAACCCCTAAATAATTAAACAAATTTGAATATTTCATGTGCTTTCATCATCATTTTCTAAAAATGTTTTAACTGTTAATTTTTAAATACTTCCCATATTGTAGACATTGGAATTATCACACTCGACAGTACAATGCATAATTGAAATTAATGGACCACCTTCATTCTCTAAAATTTATTATTTTTCGATGAAAGTAATTTCAATAGTTTGGACATTTGTTTGAAAGTAAAGTCTTTGAAGCCAACTGTTATAAACATAGTAGTAGTAATGTCATGGTTTGAAATTTCTTTGGAGCAAATGGAATAGGTGAACTACATTTTTATCTTCTCTAGCTTCATGGTGCTAATTTATCACATTTAGGAGAATATATTTTTACCTATTTATGATCTAACATCAGTTTGTGGAGACACATTAAGCGACTCTTCCAACACCAGGAGTTGATAATTGGGACTGATAGTCCCATTGAGAAATGATGATTTCTTGGCTTTTTCATACGGAGAGAAATTCCAAATATTCGCCGACCATCTTTCAAGCCTACACAGACTTAGCAGAGGTCAACCACAAAGGTAATGTGCAGAAAGTTACTGTATTCTTCCAATGTCTCTTCCACCTAAATCTTTTACTCTCATACTGAAGAATTATAATGGATCATGAAAATAGAGAAAATACCCAGAAGAGCTTTAGAATTCCTTTTTTTTTTTTTTTTTTTTAAATTG
>NW_027114127.1:1380084-1382371 GCF_000696795.3 Halyomorpha halys
AGCAGTCGGTATAGTTGGCCGAATCGTCTGTTGAGTTCTTGTCTTTTGAGTCTAGTATGTTTTTAGAATTCCTAACAACCCTATATAATGCTATCTTATGGACAACTAAATTCCTTCTTCAATGGAAATCTTACAATACTTTAATAATATATAAACCTAACAAAGACAAACATAGATCTGATTCCTATATACCCACTAGTTTTTTCCAATCTTAAAACAAGTTTTGAAAAGTTATTACATAAGCCTATTCTTAACACATCTACTGACCAAAAGATATTAACCGACCAACAATTTGAGATTTCGCACAGTACATTCTATAACTGTACTGGGTCATGGACTTCATCTCTTCTCTTGTACTAAAACAATATGCTTCTGGCATTAGGGCCTTCTTTTTTTAACTAAACCCAAGAATTTACTGTTTAGACCTACAATCACTCCACAACAGCTTCTTTTCTGTCGGACATAACTCAGCCAATTCATCAATCAAACCAATATCTGCAGGAGCCCTTCAAGTTTCTATCCAGGTCCCACTTCTGTACTCAATATTCACATATGTCTTACTGGCAGGCGACAATATACTATCTACAATGTATGCCAACGACACTGTTATCGTCATGAGGAACATGGACCCTTTACAAGCCACAACATAATCTAGATAACAAACAGACCGGGTATATACATGGGAAATAAAGATTAACCCCGGAAAGTCATATTTACACTTGACAAGAAACCTTCCCTCCAGTTTACGTACAACCAGCCTATACCACAAATACTGTAACTTATTTGGGCCTTATTTATGACAGGTTGACATGGGTCCCAAACGTCAAGTCAAAACATAAAACGCTAAATTTCCGACTGAGACTATTATATACCATACAAACTAGACGTTCTAAATTATCCCTCAGACAGAAACTTAACATACAGTGGCCGAAGAAAGTATTTGCACACTACTTTTTTTTTTTATTAAATTATGAATTTATGCAATAAAAAACCCTATTACTTCAAAAATAAAAAGTATATAACTTAATAACTGAAAATAAAATTCAAATGAAAAACTTCTTTTAAAACATCAAACTTACAAAAAAAGTTATTTGCACACCTTGCGTTTTATTATTATTATTTTAAATATAGTATTTTGTATGAAGTCTGTTGGCATCTATTACTACTTGTAAACATCTTGGCATTGAGTGGACGAGGTTTTCAATTAAATACGTGTTAATTTGTTCCCATTCTTGTAAAAGATCCTTCAAATGGTGTCTTCCGGTTATTTGGTGTTGTCGAAGATTTTTATATAAAATATGCCACAAATTTTTAATTATGTTTAAGTCAGGAAACTGTGGAGGGAAATGAAGTTGTTGGCGAATGTTAAATATTAACCACTCTTTAGTTTTGTTTGCGGTATGTTTCGGATCATTATCGTGCATAAAAATAAACCCATCCTGATTTCTTAATTTGACTACACTGGCTAGCAGGTTATGACGCAAAATCTTGTCATGACTTCCTGCATTTAAAATCTCTTCAATAAGCAAGAGGTATTTCCTAGACCATTTTAAGCCTCGCATCCCCAAACCATTACACCCCCACCTCCATGGTTTACAGTAAATGAGACGTTTTGCTTTCTGAATTCTTCACTTTTCTATCGTCTTTCGTCTTTCTGCCGTCAGATCCAAACAAATGAAATTTACTTTCCTCAGAAAATAAACAATTTTCCCAAAAACTGATGGTCTTGTTGATGTAATCCTTAGCAAATAAGAGCCTTTTTTGCGATCGGTTTCAGGGATATAATGTTTCTTTCTCGGGACCCTGCTGTAAATTCCTTCAGAATTTAAAACATTTCTAATTGTAGTGCTCACACAAACTCCAGAAATAGATTCGACCATATTAGCTAGGACATCTGTACTAACAAAAAACCCAGATTATTACCTCAATTTTGATTTTTCTTTTCATCCTCTCATTTACTTTCTTTGGACGTCCTTTGCGAGGGTTATTTGCAGTTGTGCCTCTTTCTTCAAATCTCTTAATTACGTATCTGACTAGAAAAATCAATACCTAACAAATCTGCTATTTCGCGATATGATTTTCTTTGATTTTGAAATAATATAATGGAAGATTATTGATTGACCGTGTGTGAAGATGAAAGGAATATGGTCCGGGTGCGGTCAAGAAAAACTCAAATAGTAAAAATATACTAATTTAATGAGCCAACGTTTCGCCCCACGTTGCAGGGCTTCTTCAGGGCTAAAAAAGATACAAACACATAGTTACAAAAGGAAAACAAAAACCTAAG
>NW_027114127.1:1382951-1402544 GCF_000696795.3 Halyomorpha halys
ATTTGAGTTTTTCTTGACCGCACCCGGACCATATTCCTTTCATCGAAATAATATAATGTTTTCGCGAGTAGCGGCACTTAGTTCACTTATTTTTGGCATTAGGATCGGTTGAGCTCATTTGCTGATTGTGGCCATTTTGCAGGGACAAAAAAAAGTTGTAAAGATAAAAAGAAAATAGTTTATAAGCAATAAATACTTTATATTTATACTATATACTTCCTTAAAAAGTACTAAACCCTTCACCCTTCAAGGGTTGTAGCTGTTCACATATACACTAATATATATAAAGTTAAAATACTTAGTAAAATTAAAATAAGAAAGAAGTAGAAATGAACTGAACACTCTAAATGTTTGAGTAATACTGTCATTTATTTTTACCTTCCACATAGTTTATCAGTTGTTATTACAATGCTAGTTTGATAATAGTACTTATCCTATACACTTGTTATCACATACATTACTTATCACCCCCATCCCAGTTCACAAAGTGAACTTCGAGTTTACAAAATGAAAGACATAAAGCATAATAATAAAAAACTAAAGAACAATTCCTTGAGCAAAAGTGTACAATAAGATCACGAGCTATAAATTCTACTATATATGCATATTATAATAACCACAAGAAAATAATATATTAAAATAACATAGCTAATAAGACTGAAAGAAAGGGAGAAACAAATTATGATTTTACATGCCTGGATCGAGAGGGATGCGGAGGTGCCGTACGTGGGTATTCCTAACCCTCTGAGCACCAGTTATCTCTTGGATGGAAGCTATGCTGTGCTCTCGTAACGCTACCACTGTGAAAGGCCCTTTATAGCGCTGATTCCCATTGCGAAGGCCGGACGATGGTTGACAATATACCGCCATACCTAATGAAACTTTGTGGGAATCATCTGGTACCGCCAAGGAAATGCGATTCGCCCTGGAAAGTTTTTCTTTGAGAAGTCTGGAGTGCACCCGCTGGGAAATGTCGGCTAGTTGCCAACGTTAGTGAATTACAGCGTCTCTTAGATGCGTGTATGCCGTTGTTAGCAAATCTCCACTTCTTCGTACTGGGTGGCCGAAACAAACTTCTACTGGCGTAAACCCCGTGGCAGAATGAATTGTGTTATTGTATGCCAATACCGCTCTAGGCATTGCTGCAGTAGCTCCCAGTCATTTATGTAATTGGAACAACCGAAGATGTTCCCCTAGAGTATTGTGTAGGCGTTCAATGCACCCGCACCCTTGTGGGTTCCCGGGGGGAATTGAAATGCCATTTTATGTTAAACTCTGAACATTCTGTGGTGGTACGATCATTTCGAAATTCCCTCCCACCGTCAGACGTAATGGTTTGCTGTACACCATAGCACGACATCAAGGCAAACATACCCTCCCAAACGGCATCAGATGTTTTGGTTGGCAAGGAATATGCCATAGCAAATTTACTAAAGTTGTCTAATAAGGTTTGCCAATGTGAACCCTACCAAATAAAAATGTCCACCTGCATGTCTAATAGTGGTGAATTTGGCGTATGAGTGACATACTGTACATGCCTGCAAAACATTCTTAATCGAACGACGCATGTGGTGCCAATAATACCTGCGACGCAATGCGGCTTCAGTTTCAGGTATCCCGCGATGGTTAGTTTTTCCTTCATGGTAGACTTTAACTAACTCTTTTTGGCGCTCCGGATCTTTTATCGGTTCCACGATTTTAGAACATAAAATAATGTTTCTACCGGCTCCTATCCTCTCCGTTTCCAACAGGTGTTTAATACGATCTAAGATGATTTTATTTCCAATATATTATCTTGAGCAACATGAGAGGGGCCTGCGTCATGGAGAGGGTTCGCATATAGAGCCCTCGAAAGCCAGTACGCGACAACATTTTGTGATCCTTTTTGGTGGATAATTTGAAAGTTGTAAGTATGTAGCTTTTCTTTCCAGCGTCGGACTCTCGCTGATGACCCTTTAAGGCCGTCTGTCCAAAGCAACTGTTTATGATCGTTGCGTAGAGTAAAACGCCTACTAAACAAATACGGGCGATAATGGTCGACTGCCCAGACGGTGGCTAACAGTTCGCGCTATATCTCGATTCAGTATCTGACAGCTGTATGCTGTGCAGGTGTCCTAAAAATGTTATTTCCTCCTGAAAAAAATGGAATTTTTCTTTGACAACCCTAATCCAAATTCCCGAATACGTGGAAATACAACTTTAAGGTGTGCTATATGACGCGATGGGGAAGGACTAAAAACTATAAGGTCATGCATGTAGATTCGGTAATAGTCTTCTCCTAGTCCGCGAAGAAACTCGTCTATCAATCGTTGGAATGCAAGAGATGCATTCTTAAGCCCGAACGGCATTCGAGTGAATTCATAATGCCCTTTGCCAAACGTAAATGCTGTCTTTTCTATATCTTCCTCCCGCATCCTAACTTGATGGTAACCGGATTTGAGATCAAGTGTTGATAAAACACGGGCTCCCGCTAAGCGATCGAACATATCTTCAAGTCTGGGATCATTTTCCAGCGTCCCCGGCTACCCGGCATCTGAAAACCGGCCTTATCCAGAACATCGCACCCGATCAAGATATATTGAATGTTAGATCTTCCAACACATGGACTACCGCCCCCATTTTCAACCCAGTGAGGTTCTCGAGATCCCATTCGTACTCCCCCAGTACTCTACTAGGGCTGCTCAAATTGATAACAGAACATCTACATACGTTTGCTTCATCCAGCTCCTTCAGCACCCCTCTACTAATCCAGGTATTGGTTCTCCCAGTATCAATAAGCACTTTAAATCTATCACTACGCCCCTGCACTATGGGCAACCTCTCCCACACTCCACACAAATTGTTTATAAGCTCTCGTCTGCGTGGGTTGCCCTCGTCTCCTCAGATGGTAGCTTCCTGCTTCTGGTCCGCTCTTTTTGACTTGTAACTCTTGTCCGCCTGTTCATTTGTTTTTATTGACACCCGTGCCCAACTAGATTTATCTTCTTCATCGCTTGAACTCTTATCTAAATATTTCTCTGAACTTAACGTAGGAACTTCTATGTGACGTCTTGTTCTGTCCGTGTTCACTTTCAATGGTTCTGGGACTGAGTTCCATCGGTATATCCAGGGATATGCCCTTGCGATATGACCCTTGTCCCCACATTCAAAGCACTTGACCGAAGGACAGTTTGCTGCAATGTGACTTTTCCTCAGCTAATTTTTCTCGTACAATCAAGTTCCGTCCTAAATGTACCATCAAAATTTTGTCAAAAATCGCTAGCTGTTGTGACGCTTCCGTCTGTCCTACAGTCTCGATTAGTTTTTCTGAGATGACTGTATTTTGATTCAGCATTTTTTCAGCAAAACTGTAATCTGATTTTCTGGACTTTCTCACTTCCGTGAAGTGACGATAGACGTCCTTTTCTGGCGTCCAGCGTCCTCCTCCGTATGCCTTTTTCTGTCTTTTAGTAATCTCATCCCAGGAAGTTAGCTCATCCGCATGTAT
Source organism: Halyomorpha halys (assembly GCF_000696795.3). Lineage (NCBI taxonomy): Eukaryota > Metazoa > Arthropoda > Insecta > Hemiptera > Pentatomidae > Halyomorpha > Halyomorpha halys. Next base: position 1,386,439 of record NW_027114127.1, read on the forward strand.
GCCAATTAGAACCTTCCTACCAAAGACGCCCTTAATTCCGTGGCATCTAGAGCATCCACAATTCTGCTTCGATTCTTCCCTCTATCAGATTATGAATTTGATTTCCTCTCTTTAAAAATGATTAAGGTGCCCTAATTCTCCACCGAATCTTTTTAACTCTGAGACAGCATTTTTTAAGTATGTGGCGGTAGCCGTCTTCACTCTCGTCCATTTTTGTTGTATTAACTCAGAATTGTTATTGACCACCTGAGCGATCGGGGGATTGCCAGTAGATATAATGGTGTTCTTTCCACTAGCCTGGTCCATAGGTTCACTCTGTTCGACCATGTTTGTGCCTTGAGATTAAATAAATGGCACTACAGTATCTAACCAATACATGATAGTATCTAAGCAATAACCTATAACTTATCTCGCATATCTTTCAATATACAGTATCAGTCTTGAGATTATGGACTTCTTAAAATTTCTTTTGTTCAAGCACTAACACAACTTACTTAATTTTCCCAAGTTTCTGCACCAGTTAAAATACTTAATAAAATTAAAATAAGAAAGAAGTAGAAATGAACTGAACACTCTAAATACTTGAATAAGACTGTCATTTATTTTACCTTCCACATAGTTTATTAGTTGTTATTACAATGCTTTTTTGATAATAGTACTTATCTTATACACTTGTTATCATATATATATATTAAGTTCTGATTGCACTTTAATCTTTACTTGATACTTAAATCAGATTAAAATTGCATTTCTATTCTTTTCTATACAACGGATTCACCGGCGATGTCTCGGTCCTGATAAACGTGGTTATGCTGTAGTAAATATACCTAAATTATATTTATAACTACTTTAATAAAGAACTTTATAACACTCATTTATTTTTTAATATAAGAATAAAATGAAAAATTTAGCAAACAATCGAAGACTCAAAATTTGTCTTGACTCTTAGTTAAAATCCTCCGGTGACATTTTCGTAAAATCTTGAAAGTTTTCGTCAGTTTCAATTCGAAGTGTTTTTGAGAGCAAAGTATAAGACTTTATCTCTCTTAATTCAGTTTTATTAGCCACTACCGCTTTCTGTTCTCTTTTTCAGTGAGTGAAATAAATTTATGTAAAAAACTGGCAACGGCCAATTTTCGTTCACGATTGCATCTAGAATACATATATAGCCACCAGATCTCAGACAATTACAAAACACAGACCGGATTCCCTATTTGGAGGAATCTCACTGTTACTCAGTATTCGTGGGGTACGTGATTGTTCGTCCCCCTCCCTCGTTGTTCATCCTTCTCCATCGATCCACTTTGATCATTGGTGATTTTGGCCAAATGGAAATGCGGCCTATGGTGGTCGAGTTTCTTCAATAAATTTAATATCAATTCAAAAGTGTAAAAATTGTGCATTTATGTTAGGTTTATATAATATACTCCGATATTTCTCTGTGGCTCTGTATGAAATTTAATAACAAATATTATGCTAGGATATGTATTATTATATATTGAACGATTTAGTTAATGTTGGAAAACTAATTGTATATTTGTAACCTGTTGTGTCATGTTACTATAAAAGAATTTAAATCATTTTCAATAAAAGATAAATAAACGACCTTACAACAAATTATAATAGTACTCGGAAGTTAAATTATTGTGATATGACGGTTCATAATTAAATTATTGAAGCCAATACTTAGAAGCCAAGCTTATTGAAATAGTTCTATATGAAGAAACATCTGGGCCCTGTTTCATAATAAAGTACAAACTAATACTATTAGTCTTGTAGATTTACCTTAATACAATTACACTGACTTGTACAATAGCAACTTGTACTTTAGTATTTTTTAATTCCTGTAATATCACTAATAGTCATCCCTATCATGAAAAAAAATAAGTATTAGTGTTATTACCACACTAGTTTCTACACTTGTACTATGAGATAATACTATTAGCTCTCATTATGAAACAGGGCCCAGGGGGTAAAATAGTCTTATTGAAATAAGCTCGTATTAAGAAACACTAAGCTTCACTTTATATTTAACAAGCTATTGCAATAAATAGCATATTTGCACAATATAAAAATTAGCGAAAAAGTCTGTATTTGCAGATTACAGCATGCACATGATTCTCTAACTACGAAGTTAGTTGTCATTTTATTTTTAAATCAACAAATATAAATTACGACTCTTTGTCAACCTTAATATTAACCGTAAGATAAAAACGGAATGTAATGAATAAGTAAGAACGTAAATATTTGTCAGTTTTCGGGATAAGGCTCAACAAATATTAATGAATGTGAACAATTTATTTTATTTTTTAGATTGCTGAACTCTGCCAATTTTAATGTGAAGAGCATTTATGAAGTTAAACTTTTTTTTAAAAAATTCAATTATAGATAGATAAGGTTATGGATTCTTAAAATTTAATGTTTCTTTCATTGTTTTATACCTCTACCTCTTTGCTAATAGGTTATATAACCTTCTGGTAGTTAATTACTGAATATTGTGGTATGGGTACTCTCAGCCCTAGAATTTTTTTGGGAGCTCTTCTTAAGAGCAAAGGCAAGATAAATGATGTGGGAACGTATTGTTTCAATGTGAACTTTTTGTCCAGGTTTTTACACAAGCACAGCGTTAATTATGGCCTCAAATCAGGTCTACCCATCAAATGGGTTAGACCAGAAAAAATCCCGTGCATTAGGCCAGAAAAAAGTGGTGATCTAGAGCCTTTAAAAAAGGTAGATTTAAAGACTTTGGCTCCTGAGTTTCAAGACTTGGAAGAATTAAAAAAGTACAGCACCAATTCTTTACTTCCTGTAATTTACTTAAACACTTCCTGAGGTGTTGTTTTATTTATTTATTTTTTTATCCATATATGATTTAGTTATTCTATTGGTATGCAACCATTTCATTTCAAAATTTACATTAATTAATTACGAATTTTTTGTTGTCCTTAATCAAAGATTAGCTGTTAGGCACTAAATAGGTAAAAGATTTCTCCTTGGCAAATTGGAAGTATGTATTTATTACAGTATTAAACATTTTTGCGATTAGATAGAGTTGAGCCTTGTGTCTAGTGCTTTAAAGTAATTTGATTTAGGTTGTTCTATCTCAGAATCTGTGTATCTTTTACTTTCTTATAATTTATTTGTTTATCAATCTTAAATTATATCAATGCTCTTATCTTAACATAATTTTTTTTTAAACGTATTTTAGAGCTGATGAAAACGTGAAGAAACTCTTCACCTTGGAATTTTTACCATATAAATCAACCGTTAGCTACCTAAGGAAGGAGTATTCAGACAGAGTTAAAAGGCATGAATTCGATACAAAATCTCCTGAAGTTAGGGGTATGAGAGTTGATTTTATGCTATTTCATAATTATTAATAATGGATGATAAAATTTTTTATTGCTAATGTGTGTAATCTTTGATATAGTTATTTATAATTATTTTTACTGGTTGGATATACACATATATATATATATTTCTGACCTTCAATCTCTCAAAAATTGATTTGATTAGTAATCAAACGGTACTGGTACAAATGCGATGGGGTTTCTAGCTACCAGTGGTAACTTTACAGATATTTAAGTTTATGTTACAGAAATATGTGAAACCTGTTCTAATTACTGAGTAACTATTATTGATGTGACGTGAGCTATCAGTAGGTATTCTGAAAAATATTCCATTATTTTCTTAAAATGTTCTAATTGTACTTTTAATTTTGAGTAAGTACAATTTTTAGGCAAGGCAGTTTATATAGCCTTTTAACCTCCTACAACTATTCTGTAATCAGTCATTATTCATTTTCATCCTTTCAGCTGCAACATTTGAAGCTGCTCCATATTGTTTCTAAATCATTTTTTTTTTTTTAATTTATCTTCCTATTGTTAATATGATCTTTTCCTTTGGATTATTCCTCTAAAAATTCATGTGGAAGGACTTAGTGGTTTAGTGAGTAGCATACATATGGTATGCTAAATAACCATATCTATAAATAACCGATGGGCCCATGATGGAGTTATTCCTATTTATGTGATTTTTGCAAAAAAAAATTTTATGAACAGAGGAAATAAAATATTTTTTTTTTCTGTTATGAATATATGTACTTAAAGGGTTTCTCAAAGTGGGAATAACAAATATAGATTTTGTTCTGCTAAGAATACAAAAGCTTAACAAAAGATAAAGAAGCAGTAATACAATCAGAAAAGATTGGGTGGTCTCTGCTTTTGCTGTTCGAATGGGATTTAATTTTTCACCTTTAGTTATTTATAAAATTCTGTATTTATATGGTGTTTATTATTGGTAGCAATGTTAACTGGTTATTTCTTTTGAAAATGGGCTCATTAAGCCTTGTTAGACCATCTCAATGAGGATAAGACCTATCTGGTATTAAAAAGCACTTAATTTTTTTTATTGATTATGAAGTCTAATTAAAATTGTTTGAGAGGAGAAAATGAAAAAAAATATGAAAATTCGATTCTATTAAGTGACTCTTACAGTCGATTTTTTTTTTGCAAAAAAGATGTTACATTTCAGTTATAAACACCCATCTTATAAATGTAATTTAAGTTTCTTATGACTTTTCATTTTTGAGCTAGACTGTTCAAAAACACATACAGACCATATTGTGAAACTTGGTTATTTGGACTCGGGGGACTTCAATATGTGCATTTCCGTCAAAGACTCGGATTTGGCACCATCGTAATACTTTCCCTCACTATATTGTTCCGTATATACTATATGAGCTAAGTGAAAGTAAAATGGAAAAAAAAAAAATGATTTTATAAATTTCTCTGTTAGTTACTTTGATTCCTAACCTTGTGCTTACTATAATCTAAACATAATTAAAGGTCAGTCCTCTCTGTTTATTGGTATAATTAACCGTATGCTTTAGTTTCAGTTTTGCTGTTAATAAAAAAAAATCAAAATCTTTTAAGCATTTTTGAGTTATCCAAAGTATGTTTTATTTCTTAATACTAGTAAAATAGATACTACTTTTTTTTTTCTAGTTGCCAAAATGACTGCAGATATAAGAGACATGCAGAGATTTACAGAGAAATACCCACATGATAAAAGAACCAAAGTTAGATTAAAAGAAACTATTGATAAGAGAAAAAAATTATTGAAAAAGATAAGGATATGGGACTATAAATGCTTTGAGTATATAATAGAAAAATTGGATCTTATTTACAAGCCATTTCCTCCTCGGTAAGTAAATAACAATATATTTCTGTTCTTAGTTAGTTGTAATAACTTATTTTCTACAATTAATGTAATAACTTATTCTAATTTACTGAATGAGCAAAGTCCTTTTCGGTTCTGTGTATCAACAGTTATGTTTGATCTGTTCCTCTAGGATGGTGTCTCATCCCAACTCCTTTACCATACATTATTGGGCTCTGATGTTTCTTTCAATGCCCTCGTTTAATTCTTCTTCAGCAAGACCATCTCCTTATCTTGAGATTTAATTAGTTCTTTCTGATTATCTCGTGCCATATTTTTTATCTGAGTCAATTCAGCGATTTCTTCAATTTTTTAAGAATTTGATCTGGTCTTTCTTACGTATCACATGATGCCAATATATTTTTCCAACAAGCATTAATTAAATATCTTATCAAATCAATTATTGATCAATTTCTGGTACATATTTTAGTTTGTTGAATGTTTTTCAAGTTCATGCTATTGTTACTGGAACTTAGTTTTACATGCCTATAATGGAGTATACATTGCTTTAAATTCCCTCAGTAACTTTGTGTGTTTTTATTGGTAATTAGTTGGTATAATAATTTATTTTATTATCAAATCAATGACTGTCAAGGTTTGTCAATAGGTATAATAATGTATATTTTAATAGCATAATGAATAAATCTATTTTATACATTTTTGCTTTTTTACTACCGAAGGTAGGAAAGCTTTTTATTCATGCAGATAATGAAATAATTTATATTTGCAGAATCTAAAAATTTTTATTGCTTTTTAAACATCAAAGGACAAATTTGGTTCATGTCTGTATATATTCAAATTTGTGTTAGGGCATACTTGACCCACTTTTGTAGAAACGCTCAAGGATTGTATGGGTTGGTACCTAGTTGGTTCCACTACTTTGGCTTACATGTGCTTAAACATATTTTTCTTGGGATACCTATGTTTTGAAAACGGCATATCTGATGTGGTCAAAGTTTGGAGTTAAATTTGGGGAAATACCCCGTTATCAATTTTCATGCAAAAAATTATTTTCCTTGAAGAGCATGTTTCAAACACAGAGCCTATAGATTTGATTTTCAAATGACAAATCTAATTTAATAAGAAACAAACATAATAAATTGAATTATTAAACCTTGAAATAAATATAATTACCTATCCAGTAGAAATGGTCAAGAAGATATACTGACCAATTTTTTTTTTTTACTTCATCACCATGGAAGGTTGAGAAACTTTGAATATAGAAAATAAAAATTATTTTTGTCCTCGCATTCTATGTTTTATATATCAAGGAACAATTTTGGTTCCATGTCTCTTGTCAAATTACTGTTTGGACATAAGCAATCGAACAATTAGGTAATCAGATTTAATTTTTAAGGATTTTTGGGTTGGTACATCACTAAACACTTTTCTATAAAAATTATGAAATATTTTTTACTTATTCTTTTAATACTTGGCATTCAATCCTTTTTTTATATTGCATTGAATAGGATTATTTATTTTTTTTTTTTTTATATTTATATTCTTAATGATAAAAGAACTTACATGCCCAAAGGAAATATGTTATTCCATAATGTTATTAACATCTGACTTTTGATTTTTTTTGCTGTAATATTTGTTAATTCCATATTAATGTTTGTGCCTGAGGATTTGGTTCTTGGTATTACTAATCTTACTTAATTGTTTGGAAGCTCAATTATGCCTCTTAAAAAATTTATTTATTGCAGAGAAGTCTACAAACGAGTAGAAAGAAAACGCTCTATGCGAATGCTTACAGATACATATTGTCAAAATATTGTATCAGAGAAACTTGAAAAATATAAGGCAGAACTTGACTCTCAAAAAGTAAGTTACCTGATGGATAAGATAGAAATTTTAAAATGGATTATGAAAGAAGAGGCATACTGTGGTGTTCCCCCTACTGTTTCGGAAGAAGATTTGAAAGTCGTAGAAGCAAAATTGTCTAAATTAGTGGAATCAATGAAAAAAGAAACAACTGTCATTAATGAATAAGATATACTTTTTAAAAATTATTGTGAATAATTTGATTTAAATAATAAATTGTAGTTGTTTCCATAGTTTTCTTTTCCTCAAGGAATTGAACCATTTCTTCACATTGAGGAAGCAGTTGCTGTCGATAAAGATGTTTGGTGTACTAAATAATATCTTGATTCATGGATTGAAGCAGTTTTGTAATTATAGATGGAAGAAACATGCATTTAATTATCCATTTTATATCTCAAGATCCTCAAGTGAGGGATTGCATCGTCTATGATCAGTAAAACCTTTCTGGTTCATCCGTTCATATTTTTTTACTTTAAATGAAAATTCTGTCATATCATTATAAAAGTATATCAGTTGACTAACATGTTTGCTTTTTTAGGTCACCAGCAAATTTTATAAATCCTTAAAAGCCCATGGTTTTACAGATTTTTGAAGTAACCTTTGCCTATTTTGAAATATCATACCCCATCACTGTGATGCAGTCTCTACTGACCTACTGTTCTGGAGCACATTTTCTCTTTTGCAAAACTTTTCAGTTTAGTTGGCAATGTCGTAGTTTTCAACTTCTTTTTATGAGTGCCATTAGCAACTTCACCTGAAGGAGGAGGAAGGTTTTGTCAGTTACTTCTGATTCCTTATTTTTACTTTCATGCCAGAATCATTGCCACACTGACTGCTGTCTTTCAACTGTTCCACTATTTTTTATTTTCTCTTTATTACTCAATTTATTTATGTTTGGCGACTCATTTTTAATTAATAAACTTATAAAGTCACAAATTATAGATAGCGTCAGTGAAGTATGAAGTATGTTATTGCAAAAAGAAATAAAGAGAGAGAGAGTGAACAGGAACAGGTGAAGTTCGATGAAGGGGGTGATGAGACATAAACTCGATACTGAAAATACCAGACTGGAATATAAGACCAATGATTGTACCTTCATAGTAATTTTTGTTTCCCCCCAATTTAGTTAGGATAATAGGAGTTAAATTGTATGTACATGACTAGATGGCCACCCTTCACCCAGCGCTGGTTGAACTATAAGGGGTCACTCACTCAACTGTACCTCACAAGAGTCAGACCCATTGTATTTAAACAGGAATTTCTCACACCATACTATAGAGTATCCCGGACAGCATATTTTTCATTTGATGTTTGCTACCCTTTGTCCTAAATTTAATTGGTTTTATTGTTATCTTTTTTATGCAATCTATATTTTTAAAAATATAATTGCATTGTAATAATATCTTTAAACACACCCTTTTACTGAATCACAAATAAATGTAAAGATTTTCTGCAACATTTTTTTTCTCAAACCTTTAATGCTAATAAACCCCCAGGTACAGGATAAATTTGTTTTCAGCTGATGTAATGGTTATTAGTTCTAACAATCAGTTATAATAATACATATATTACAATAATATATATTTTTTATTTTATTAATTATAGAAAATTATATCAGAAATAGGTATATTCTGATAAATAATGACCATTTCCAAGAAATAGGTATGTTTGTATGAGATATTTTATAAATAATTTTACCTTTATTAATATATGTTAGATAAAAAGATCATAAAATTGGAAAAAATTAATTTAATTTGTTATAAATTTTTTATTGAAAAATAAAAATAATTATGAGTTCAGCTAAATAAAAGGTATATAAACATTTTTTTTTTGTTTTGGGGAAAATTCTTGAAAAAATGAAATTCATTTTATTTGTTTGCATAATTACTTATATTATCTAAGCGAGAATTATACTAAAGAAAACTTACCTTTCTCACTTGGAAAAACTGCTAATGAACAGAATAAATTTTTCAAAAGCACTGTATGTTCTTTCCCATTACTGTAATAAGGCTGTATGTTTTCCACAAAAACCATATCTTGGTTAGGACACACTTACAAGCAATTCTAAACCAGTATGCACATTTTTCTGCAATCTAAGGACACATAACTCAACAGTTATGATCGGGACATTCCCTTTATTTGATGCTTGGGGCAATACTAGCCATTGAAGGGTTAATTCAGTTCATCTTCATGATAAGATTTATTATTATTGGGAAAATGCTTATTCCCTATTAAAACAATAAATGGATATGCTTTTTTTTTTTTTTTTTTTTTTTTATACATTTTCTCTACCCAAGATGCAATTAAAAGGTTATTTTCTCTGCCAAATGGACATTAAATTAAAATTGTAAGCATGCTATAATGAGTAAAACTAAATATTATTTATGTACTCATTATTTGAAATTTTCTTTAATATCTTGGAGAAAAAAAAATAGTAGTAATGTTAAAAGTGTCAATCTAGCAATCTTTATTTTTATCACCATGAAAACATTTTTAAATTAACAAATTATAAAAAACACATGGTGATCTAGTAGATATGACTTCACGTTAAAAATATAATGACCATATTTGTGAATAATAACATAATATAAAACAAAACAACAATAAATTAAGTAAATCACAGAGTTAATACAAACCTACACGATCAATAAATATGTTTAAAATAACTTGCACTCTAATTAATTATACATTTTAAATAAAACAAAATCCTTTTTAAGTTTTTAGGATTTGAACGAGAGGTACTCAATTTTTCAACAAGCTCACAAAGAGCTACAAGAGTGTTTTCATCCTTACAATACTGAATATAATCAAAATTATAATAAGAGTCAGGTTTAGATAATTTCAGATCCAGTGTCATGGGATATTCGCTCACATGGTATAGTTTACAATAAGATGTTATCATATGGTATATTAAATCTATTTCAAGAGGAGCCAGGTTTAAATGTCTGTATAGTGAAGTAGATGTTTCCCAACCTTTGATCAGTGTTTCCTCCATCTGTTTAGTTTTGGCAAGCTGAATAGCTGAACACCCTGAAGAAACTTTGTTCCATACTGTGACACCAGCTTGGAAGGAAATATAATTTCATTAATTAAATTCAAAAGTTAAAAAGAAAACTAATATTAAGACACTGAATTTTGATAAAATAAGATTAATTTGCAAACTTTTATAAAAAGAAATGAACTTACATTTAACTGTTTAAATCATGTTAAACTGTCATAAAAATTTTTATTTTGATATATTACTGGAGATATAAAAAAATAAATAAATATGGTACATAAAACATACTATAATAATAATAATAGCTATAATAAGCAACAAAAGAAATTTAAAAAATACTTTACTGATAAATTCTCATAAAAAGATTGTTGATATTAGTTTAAACAGATCATTATTTTATCATCTATGCATCTTTAGTTCAATTTGTAACTTCAGTCTCGATTTAAATCTTTTAATTAGCAAATCATTGAGAATAATAGTTATTTTAATAATTGAAGGGGTAAGTGGATGAAGGAGCTATGTAATATTTCTTAAATCTTTAGTGTCTATGAAGGGGGAAGGTATGAAGGAATAGCTAGTATGAGGTACTCAACTAGTGCAAGATACTCTAACCTCAAAATCCAATTATTTACTGAGATACCTAGATGTAGAAGGGGCTATGTACACTTCAAAACAAGCTAAAAAAAAAATTAAAACTTGTTTTCTTAAAATTCACATTGTAACATAACCCCTTCATCTATTTACCCATTCAATTTTAAGTGTTACTGCTTATTATACAGCATATTTTGGGGTTCTTTTACTGCATGAAAATTCCATCTAAGGTCAAAAAACATATTTCTATAATGAGAGAACTTTTTTTACCTCCACTGTTCAATAAAATGTCAACAATTTTATCATTTCCTTGTTTTACAGCACATGATAGAGGAGTATCATTATCACTATTAAGAGAAAATATATTTAGTTTATCAGCTTCTGAAAATAATGAATTAAAAAACATTTAAATTACTTGGCATGAGGTAAGATGTCACACACAGAAAATAATACAAAAAAAAAAAATTACCTGCAGGAGCAGTTAATCTGTGCTTGATAAGTAACTTGAAGCAATCAATAGAATTATAATGAGCTGCATTGTGTAAGGGTGTCCAACCTGCATTATCCGCAATGTTTACATTGACCTCTTTGCTTCTCAATGCAGCACTCAGAGCTTTATGATTGTTCATTCTACAGTATTTGTGAATCACAGTTTCCCCTGGAATAATGAAGATTATATACAAACCAAGGTTTTTTTTTTTTTTTTTTTGGTATAAAAATATTGTATTTCATATACCTGAAGTATCACACTTATTGTTTTTCAGATTAAAATTTTTCTTTGAAATACCTCCTTCATTAGCCTGAAACATAGGATAATAAAATCTTAATTAATTTTTAAATATTGATAGATAATTAATTTTTTTTTATATTTATTTATTGCAATTTACAACTGTACATTATAATACATTTAGTAAATGTATCTGATCTGAGTTAAATTGGAGTGTTACAGGCGTGTAGAGAAACTACCCATTGGTAGCACTCTAATAACATTTACATTAGCTGGTCTCGTGGCCATCTTCTTTTCAGGCGCCTCGAAGGATTGTAGAGGATGCAAGATTAGAAACTAGGGGGTTTGAGTGGTTAGAGAGTTTATAATCGAAGGAGTGATATCTGGTTCGGGCTAGATCGGTTACATAGGGAACATTAAGGTCTTTATGTATGATTTTATTTGTGACAAAGTAAGGAGCATTGAGAATTTTACGAAGGATTTTGGATTGTAAGGATTGAATACGAGAGGAATTCGAAAGTTTAGTGGAGCCCCAAAGCTCAACTTCATATGTCCAGATTGGCCTTATTTACAGTCATGTAAATCAGTCTTTTGTAATGTGTTGGAAGTTTAGACCATTTATCTAGTAAGTGCTGTAATAGTCGAAATCGACGTGCAGTTTCCTGTCTTTTCAGTATGGTGTGAGGATTCCAGGTTAATTACTTGTACAAAATGTAGTTCAAGGTAGCAGATCTGTTCGACAGGGGTAAGAGTAACATCATTAAATGGAACTGTAGGGCAGTCAGTAGGTTTACGACGAAGGGTAAAGGTGATTTGTTGGAATTTATCTTAATCCTCCAATTACGACACCAATCTTCGAGGGCTGTGATATGGGATTGGAGATTTTGGGATACAATTAATGGGTTATTATTAACAGCGAGCATACATGTGTCATCGGCATACGTGGTGAGGATAGTGTTAGGATTGGTTGGAATGTCAGCTGTATAGACGGTGTAGAGGATGGGCCAAGGATACTACCTTGAGGAACACCAGCGGACTGAGAATAGAGGGATGAATAAGATGATTAATTAATATAATGTTTATGTATATTTGTATCAATTGGTTATTAAATTTCAATATTATAATGAATTTTGTTAAGAGACCGGAACAATGCAGCCCAGACAAAACAAATACCAATTACCATACACTTGTAATTAGCGATATATATATATATATATATAACAGCAATAAGAACTTGTAAACTGCGCTATTTTATGTAAACAAAGTGGATTAAGTTTTTAAAGACTTAAAACCAATTATCAATTATTTTTAATTATTAATTATAGAACAAATAGAAAAGTAAAAAGAAAAAAAAACCGTTTATTTATTTTATATATGTATATATAGTTGACCGTAAAAATTGATATATAGGAAGATGGTCAGGGTTGCGGTCACAAGTGAAACGAAAATAGTTTACAACTATTTTTTATAATATTATAAATAGTTGTAAATTTATTATAAAAAATAGTTGTAAACTATTTTCGTTTCACTTGTGACCGCAACCCTGACCATCTTCCTGTTTATTTATTTTAGCCAATGCCACACACTAATCAAACGAATTTAGTCAGTTCTTTTTGAGAATTCACATGGGCAAGATGTGTATATGTCTTGTTAAAGAAAATCATTTCAATTCAAATCTCAGTGCAAGTATTATTTAATAATTATAAAAAATCACTAAATGGTGAATACCAATAACTTAGACAAACTAAATAAATACTGAACTGTTTTATAGTGATCAAAAACTATTTCAAGAGAATTTGTGAAGTTGAAAATAATTATAACGAATCATTATAAGGTCATTTCAACAAGCAGTGAGCTTCAATTTAAATATTCAACAACCAAGTATTTATGACATTAATGAAGATTATATATTGTATAATTCATGTTTAAATTTGTTTTTGGTTTACAAAAGAAATTATGTTTCTTAAATAAATAACTGATGTTTTCCACTTTATTCAAATATTTCTAGAATGAATTGGTAATAAACAGATAAATTGATGAAAAAATTAAAAAAAAAAACGCCATTTTAGAACTAAACTTCTCATGTGATCATGGGCGTAGGCAGGATTTCGTCAAGGGGGAGCAGACCTTGGCCCATTACCCACTCACATACACATACATATATATAAAATCCATTCTGAGACGTTGGGTAAATAAAATATATGTAATTCTGCATCATTCCAAGAAATACCCTACCATTTCATTTCTACTTCATAAAATTCAATCATTACTTTTAAAATTGTATTACCTATAATTACAATAAATTATTGTAAATGAAACTTGAAAATCAAGCATAATTAATTATTGTACATAAATACATACAATTCACACAATAAATGCAAAAATATAAGATGTGATGAAGAGATTTGCTATGAGAGCATCAGCTGTTTTGCTGGTAAAAATATTAATCCTTCGATGGTTACCTTCTTTGATTTATTTTCAACGAACATTCTATGATAACTAAACTGGAAGTTATAATAGGAAGAATAAAATCTAAAAAAGATTCTTTTTTATTCGTTTCTTGTTTATTATTTTTAGGGACAAGTATATAACGAATAATTGTGTTCATTAATCTTACCTTTTTTACCGAAAAATCAACATATATCCATCTTGTCCCTTCAAAGATGTGGCTGTGATCCTTAAAAGATGCCAACTCGACGGACAATGGATCCTTGATGAAAAATTAAATTCTAAAATGACTAAAACTCCTAAATAGGAATTTTCATAGGAATCAATTTATTTTTTGCTTACCATTTTCGCCGGGTTCCTTTGATTTTTTAAAAATTTTTAAATCACTAAAATTGCACAAACTTCAATACCACTCTACTAATCTACAAGAATCTCAAAATAGGTTAAAGCCTGTCTAAACTACACAGAATGTTACAGTTTGTACACTTTGTAAATAAATTAGAACCAGAGATATTAAAAAAAAAGTTTAAAGAAATTTTCTTTATTTTAACCAGTTCTTTTCCCCATAAAAAGTCATAAAATCTAAATGATATTCATAATGGGTTGAAAGAGCGGACATTCAGTTTTTTAACAGTTGTAGATACATTGGATTTAAATGATTTGTGATTAGTTATGAACTTTTTTTTTTTAACGAAGGGCATTGAAAGACATTTTTTTTTTTATTTATATCAAAATATGTATTGATGAGTTTCAAGACACGCTAAAACCGAAGCTGACTTGATTTTTCTTTAACAAAGTTTTTTTATCTACTTTACTAAAAGCAAATTTTGGGTTTTGAAATATTTTATACATTAAACTCATTATATAACAAATACAGCCACAGCAAAGGCGGCATACGATAACATAAACAGAGTTTAATTTTTTTTTTGGCTCCAATGGTACACATGTCTAATATTTTTTAACCTAATATCACCAAAAGTTGAAATAGGGGAACTCTTGTGCTTTGCTCCCCTTATAAATAAAATAAAAATACCATTAACATAAATAACACCATACTTCATAACATTTTGAGGGCTGGATTTGGTGCTAGTATATGATAAGGACTGGAATTTCAGAGAATTAAGTTATAACAAAACTTCAGCAAAAATAAGTTATTGCTGTTGTTTTAAATCTTGTTGAGAAGTAGACCAGAAACCAACAAAACTGAAAAATTCACTTTTGAATTTAATCTACTGAAGTTAAACATACTTTGATTGCCTCAACTTTTTTTTTTTTCCTTTTAAGGCAATCCATGTCGAAGGTGATGTTCGCCTAGCTATCTACAGGTCACCAACCTATTCTAACCACAGTTGGGTGTCAAGTTTTTCATTTTGTGGGACTGCCACTTGATGAAGAAAAAATCAACGCCCAAGGCCGGATTAGAACCAGTACCGCCCGCAGACCTCAGAAAGATAGACTTGAGCCTAACCCCTGAGCTACGGTGTGGCCCCCTTTACAATTGAAGATTTTATCTATAACAATTCCCCTCTGAAATGGAAAATCGTAGGAGACTATCGACAGGTTACTTTTTGTATGACATACGCATCTCTCATACCAATCTCCACCATGTAAACCAGGCCTAAGTGCATCTTTCCTTGGACCAGCAGCTCAAAATAATTTTTTGAGTTAAAATCCAAAACAGAAATTAATCAAGAGAGTTGGTACTAATCATACTAAAGATATTTGTTTCCTGCAACTTTAAAGTAGGGTAAACATTGACATTCATTTTGAGGTGGAGCCTATGATTTTGACCTTCACAATCTGGTTGGTAACTTGATATTCCAATACTACTATATATATGACCACTAAACCCAATAAACAAAAGGGATTTATAAATACACATGTATTTCCCTCATTTTTTTTTCACCATTTGAAACAAGCACCATTTCTTTGATCCTACAAATAAATTACACAGATAACAAAATATAAGCTAATATAATTTAACAATTGAATAGATCAAAAGCAGTAGTAGGTAAACTTACACTTTTTAAAACAGGTTTAGGTCTCAAAGAAAGATTTCTCTTCATTATTTTCATCTAAAAATATGAATAAGCAATATTTATCAGGAACCAAAAAAAAAGGTCATACAAAAATTAAATATATTTTCTTACAACAGAATCAAGGTCATCAACACCGTTTGAAGTCAATTCACTCTTCAAAATAGAACCAATAACTTTGAATTTTAGCCAATAAGGGTGAAGTAGTTGGATATTAAATACAGTTCCTTCATCAATTATATTTCCAACTAAAAATTAAAAA
>NW_027114127.1:1407234-1411854 GCF_000696795.3 Halyomorpha halys
ACAAAGCCTCCATTCATCGCCAAAATAAGGCGTTTATTGATGTTCTTCGCTTTCCATCGGCTTTTATAAAACAATATTTTAACAATAATATCTTGCCTTTCTGAAATCTCTTTTACCATTTTGCATAAATTTGTTAAAACTTACAGCTATTTCCATTTTATATTCCCTGGGACAAGACCTAAAGAGGTCAAACACTTCAATACAATGCTTGTTCAGAGAATTACGATCTTTGATGTTTTCCCACGCAATTTTTACAATAATAGGAAAAGAGGATTCACTTCGAAGTTTGTTTCGTAAACAATACCTTGATCTCATCCACCACATCTACAAGAAAAGGAAATCAATAAAAAATTAATTTAAAATAAGTTAACCTTAGCATAGACCATTACTAGCACAATCAATGAGGAATAATAAATAGTTTGCTTAATTTATTAATAAAATTAATTTAAAGGCATAACAAGTAACATAGATCTAATAAGTAATAGATAATTTATATGTAAGGAAGGAAATGTATCATTAGGTAGTTGGATTTATCTCTTTCAAGTTGAGTACTAGTTTTTTTTTTCCATAAGAACAAAATAATGTTAAATAATTGCAATTTTATAAATTTTACAAAGGGAGTGTAAAATTTGTTAACCAAAAACAATCTTTTTAACTCTGTTAAAAACATATAGTGATCGATTACAATTAACAAAAATACGATTTTGTTGGTCATAATAAATTTGCACAAGAATAAATAACTTTGTCTAAAAAACATAAAATATTGGGCAGAAATTGTATGGGTCTAGTTAGAAATGTTCCTTTTAGATCACAGAAATGAGCAGAAGATAACCTAATAACTTTACTATTAAAAATAATTTCATATTTCAAGCTCTTCTCTATTCGACAATTTTAAAACAATTGATAATTTTTAGAATCAAGAACAAAAATAACGAATCATCTTAACTTCATAAGAGAGACTAAACTTTCACAATTTCAATATTAACTGATCTGTCAATTTACACTATGATAAAAAAAAAAGAGGGCAGCGTTAAATTTTTAACTAATATATCCTCAAAACTTAATAATCTACCTAGGCAATAATAAATTTAAGATATAAGTCGCAGTGGACATCTATGGGATGATTTGTAGTGATAACCAACTTTACTGAAATCAGTTTAAGAATTGGCGATTTCTAAATATCCTTTGGGAACTTATTAAAAAATTAATTGGAAGTTAGGATTCGAGTTAGGTCAAATCAAATGAAAAAGACCATAATACAATTTAAAAAAGAGACAATTTCTTAATTTATACCTTCACTGATCTACATACGGCATATAAGTAAGAGGTAATAATAAGTTTTCAAGTTCCCTGACTTAAAATAATTCAATATTTGATATTGATATATTAATGAATAACCAAGCTCGAAAAAAAGTCATAAAAAACTGAAATTATATATTCAAGGTGGGTGTAGGCCTATGATATGACAGACATTTTTCGATAAAATCAACAAACTAGAAGCGCCATTATATATAATTGATTTTTCAATTTTTTTATTTTCTCTAAAACGGGTTTGTTTAAACTCGACATATCAATGTACAATTAAATGGTATTTAATACGCGGTACTTCTAATTCTCATTGAAGTAGTCTGAAAATGGTTAAATGACAAATTTTTAAAAAATCTTTCAAAGTACCTTTAATTTTATTTATTTCAAATGATTAACCCTCTCATATTTTTATTAGTAATGAAAAATTGATAAATATGAACTATGAAAAGATTTACTAATTAACAAAGAACATAAGAGGAAAACTATTTTTTACAGGTTAAAAATATTTCTGGAAGTGAGTAGTAATGGATTTATAATGTTCTGTTGGAAAGCCAAAGATTTTAGAAAAAATAACATTTAACATACAAAGTCATAGAATGTAATGGAGTATGACGAGAAACAAATGAATAAAATATCTGTTTCAACATAAGTTTGACTGTGTGTGCACATATACAGTAGTATTAAGTAAACAAAACAATTGCATTGACAGTGCATTACAAGTTCATATTTAAAATATTGCATTACAAGACCAGTGATATTTGTGAAGTAAAGGATTAAGAAATAATGAAGTAAATAACTGTAAATCAAAATTGTGATAAAAACAATTTGTTAAATGATATTCTATGAAAAAATCATTGCAAGAAGTTTGTATTAAAACATATTTACCCTAAAGTTTTCCTCCAAGATGTCAACCATTAAGCTAAATACAAAAAATAATCTCTTGAGTAAAGCGATAGAATCAATCTTATCTCTGTCTTCATCCAAATCTTTATTCTGAAACAAATTACAACTTAAAAAACTTTAAAGTTTAAAAAGATTAATGCAGTACGTATATAAAACAACTTAAAAAAAAAAAAAAAAAAAAAATGGAGGAAATAAAACTAAACTTAACAACTGTTGTTAACTCACAGATGAAATTAAAGTTGATGGTAAAATATTACCAGTTTTCTTATAGTTGTCAGAAAAAAATTGATAGACATCATCAATATTCTCAGGAATTTCAAAGCTCTTATTTTCAACAAAATTTTCTTCTAATACATCAACATCTCTATTATTAGGATTATTATTTATTTCTTTGATTCTATCATCAATGGATTTCAAAATATTTTTAAAATTATAGGTGACAATTAGTGGAGTGGATGGATCCTTGAAATAAAATAGAAGACATATAAATACATATGTAAAATTATAAATCAATATATTACAGCATGTTACTAATAATTTTATTCTCAAAATAATTTTTACATGTATTTACAGTTGAATTTCAAAATAGACCTATGCCTGAAACAAAGCCTGTTAATTTCGGCTTTTATAAAAAAATACAACTAACAAAGGGAGGCTACACAGATGGGAACACAGATTTCAATGAAACATTTTTTGGTGATAGTTCTTTTTAAGTTTAGAAACTGTGTTATCACTAATTTCAATAATTTTACACACTATCTCAAAGAATTTCTTTTCCCACAGAAATCAAAGAATCATTCTTAATAATACATTAATTATAAGAATATATTCTTTACTAATGTAGGTAATTTTCTTCTTAATTATTGTAGTAACCAATGAATGACTAAGTAATATTTAAGTTCGGGACCTCTTCCTCTTCAGAATATAAAAAAAACTCAAGTCTTTTCTACTTGTCCTCATTGATTTATTTATTTTTATTTTTTCTGGATTTTCTTTCTTCTTTTAGTTTATTTTCATTTAGTTGCTCAATGGCGTTTCTTCTCTTTTCCAATCTAACATTTCTTTCTATTCTGCTTATCCTGTTGTCTCATATACAAAGAGAAGTTACCACACTCGAGTCCTTAGTCTTTACCTGGATTTTTTTGTTCTTTTTCTGTAAGAACAAAACAATTTCGAAAGGGCTAAGTCGAAATTCATTGTCGCTTACATCAACAGGAATCATAATTTGCATTCCATTTAAGCATCAACCTCATGAATCACTGCTTTATTCCTCTTCAAATTTTTGGGACTGTCGAGCAATTTAATATCATGTATACGAATGCCAGAAACATATAATGAGGAGGATCAATATTTATATTATTCTTGGATTATTTAGGTCACATGCAATACTTCTTCAGACAGCATTTGACTGAATTTTCCTTTGGTTGGTATAATTTTATAGAAAGTACTGCCAAACAAGTTTCTTATATATTTTTTAAATGAAAGGTTGATAGAAGCTTTATGAAAATCTTATGTACTACAGAGCCAATAGATATGACATTTGGGTAAATCTTTTCTACACCTCCTTCAATAATTCTGGATAATCAAAGTTTGATTTTTTCTTTAAGAATTGTGTTTCTATCTCCAGTGAATAGATTTCCATACCCTTATCAACCAATAAAAGATGGGTACATTTCAACTGGTTCAATTAGATTTGTTATTTTGCTGTTCTTGTTGTAGAACCTGCAATTGATAATGAGGAAGGCTCTACTGGCCTTCTTACCAGGATTACCAAAATATTCAGATCTAAAGCTTAATACCCTCTTTCAACAACTGGTTTTGATCAAGAAAATCACAGTAAATCTTGTCAGATAACATATGCTAATTGATTTTCATCTTTTATTATACAAGGAGATAAATAACTAGGTTTATAAAAAAGTGTTAACTTCCGGAAGAAACTGTCATTTGACGAACCAGTAGTGGACAACTGGTATTAGAGGTAACCTACTATCCAAAACCTGTATTTTGTCGGTTTCAATGATAAAATAAACCAATCTGTTCAAGCAGAACAACATTATCAAGAATTCAAAACTAAAAAAATTCATGTAGATGATTATTCATCTACTACTTACAACATTATCTATCTCTCCAACCAGAGCACTGCAATACAAGTTTCGTAATCTCCTGTTACAAGGTGGATGCAATTTTAAATGCCCTTTTATAATATCTTTAATCCTCAGGCAAATATTCTCGTCTTTTTCATTCTGAGAACAAATAATTTTCCAATTATATAGATGATTAATCTTGGGTAACAATAGCTAACAAATAACAATACATTCATAACAGATTATGGCACAAAAGAGTTCAAACTCATTATAACAGCAAAAAAAATAAAATAAATAATATATATATATAAATTTATTTCAGCAT
>NW_027114128.1:0-823 GCF_000696795.3 Halyomorpha halys
AACAGTGCAAGGATTAGATTCTGTATTAAATTTTTCTGAACCGAATATAGGTTCTTGTGCCGGCAAAGAGTTATTTGTAACAGGTTGTTTTGAAGTAGAAGATGATTCATAATCTTCCTTAGTTCCATCAGTACAAGGATCAGTTTCCATGTTAAGTTTTTCGGAATCAGATCGTTCTGGTAATTGCAAAGAGTTATTTGTAACAGGTTGTTTTGAAGCAGAAGAGGATTCATTATCTTCCTTAGTTCCATCAGTACAAGGATTAGTTTCCATGTCAAGTTTTTCTGAATCAGATATAGGTCCTGGTACAGGCAAAGAGTTATTTGTAACAGTTTCTTTTGAAGCAGATGAAGAATCATCATCTTTTTTAGTTCCATTAGTGCAAGGATTAGTTTCCATATCAAGTTTATCTGAATCAGATATAGGTCCTGATACAGGCAAAGAGTTATTTGTAACAGTTTGTTTTGAAGCAGATGAAGAATCGTCACCTTTTTTAGTTCCATCAGTGCAAGGATTAGTTTCCATATCAAGTTTTTCCAAATCAGATCGTTCTGGCACCTGCAAAGAGTTATTTGTACCAGGTTGTTCTGAAGTAGAAGAGGATGCACTATCATTTTTTGTTACAGCAGACTGAGAAGAGTTGTTTGCAACAGAGATGTCAGTAGTGGGAAAGGATTTGTTTTCTCTGGTAGCAACAGCGGATGGATTAGACACTATACAACTTTTTTCCAAATCAGAAACAGATTCAGGCATCTGAGATGATGTATTTGAAATAGCTGGGTCATAATTAGAAGGTAATATATCTTCTTTATTAGAAGCAGTA
>NW_027114128.1:5632-5994 GCF_000696795.3 Halyomorpha halys
CTTTATTGCACTAGGCGTAAGCAGCGTATCCTCCAATGTCTTTAGTAATTAATATGAAAATAAAATTAAAAAATGCTAATATTGAATTAATAATTTTTTTCAACTTTTTAATAATTAGGTTGTTTTATATTATATATAAATAAGATTAATTTATATTATGTATTACTTTAAATGAACTCATTACAACAGATTTGCTTTTCTCATAACTTGTACATAAAATGATTTAATATATTATATGATAATATTATTAATGATTTAAATTATATCAATACATAATTAATTTAATACAAAACTGGCCTGAGGGAGGAAAAATATAAAGAATTGAAAAAAAGGATCATAATAAGCTTATTTTAAATACAACA
>NW_027114129.1:0-5679 GCF_000696795.3 Halyomorpha halys
TATGAAAAAATAAGCACACCTTATGTCAAAATTATTTTAAAAAATAAAATTCAGAATTAGATGATCTTTTGGAAAAATTATTATTAAGTGGAAATTTAGAATTGCATAAACTGAGAGCCTTAAGTGGTTATTAATAGAGGTGAGAAGTAAACAGACCCCTCTTTCCTAGAACAGATTCATTACCGGACCACATTGTCAGTGCATTGTTTCTTGGTCACGGTTAATTCATTCTATTTGGATTAGAACTCCAGTCCGCTTGAATCAACATTTTCCCTGCACTTAGGACTGCGCAACCAAAATAATTTAGGTAACTACTATTGATATTTTTTTTCTCTCAATAGAATTAGTCGTAATGATTAAAGTACTTATATTTTTAAAGTTATAACTTTAAATTCAAAGCAACTGCACGTCGATTTCGACTATTACAGCACTACAATACAAACGGTCTAAACTTCCAACTCATTACAAAAGACTGATCTACATGACTGTAATAAGGCCAATCTGGACATTTAGATTTGGGCTTTGGAGCTCCACTAAACCTTCGAATTCCTCTCGTATACAATCCTTACAATCCAAAATCCTTCGTAAAATTCTCAATGCTCCTTACTTTGTCACAAATGAAATCATACATAAGGACCTTAATGTTCCCTATGTAACCTATCTAGCCCGAACCAGATAGCTCCTTCCATTATAAACTCCCTAACAACTCAAACCCTCTAGTTTCTAACCTTGCATCCTCTTTCATTCCTGACAATCCTCCGAGGCGCCTGAAAAGAGGATGGCCATAAGACCTGCTAATGTAAGACGTCATTAGAGTGCTGCCAATGGGTAGTTTCTCTACACGCCTGTAACACTCCACTTTAACCGAAATCAGATTTACTAAATGTATTAAATTTACAGTTGTAAATAGCAATAAATAAATATTAAAAAATATATTGTTGGGCATTAGGTATTCGTGATAAAAGATTACATTCATACTAACATAAAATAATTAAAAAAAAAAAATAAATGAAAAAAAATTATATAAAAATAAATAAAATCTCTCTCTAAATATATATAAATAGAACGATAAGGATCAAACTATGTACATGAAAAGAAAAAAAAATATTTGTAATAATTATAATAAGATATTATTATTATTTAATATAAGATTTTTTAATATAATAAAAAAAGAGAAATCACTAAGTCCCATTTGTACTTTTATATAGAATATATCTTTAAATTAAAAGAAAAAAATTAAATGCTCTAATTGTGAAGTAAAAATGACAGCAAATATTCTTTCTTCAGTGATCTTGAGCACTTTCTAGTATTTTAGTAGTGATTAAATTAATAGTACAGCAGAAAAAATTATAAAGCCCTATCTCTTAGTACATGTACCTGCAAATAATTTTAACAATTAGTTCCTATCACACTTAACATAGAAACTCATTTCTAGCGTTTCTAAAACTCTTTCGTATAAGGTAATAAATACAGAATAAACTTGAAGAGTTTTTCAAATAAGTGTTGTAGAAGTCGAGAGAGCACTTCATTGTCTTGTCAGTGATCTATTTAGATCTCGTGTGAATCTCTTGTCGAGGAGAAATTCTAAGTAACGGATCTGTTCCACAAAAAGTTGTTCATTGCAAATGACACATAGAGTGGAAGGATAAGTATCAATATATATTCGGACCTGGTGGTATTCGTCTTTGTCCTCTATTCATTCTGACCCATGACACAATTATGCTATGGTCATTATGTCAATTCATTCGTTTTTCAGATTAGAATTTGTGTGATGCAAAAGGGGAGGAGATAGAAGGTGTAGTATTTTTTTTTTTATATATCCTCATATATATTATGGATATATGATATAAGACCGCCAGTAAATTAGGGTTTTAGTAGGGCGGATCGGCCGGAAAGTATTGCTTTCTAATATTTTGTGCCATGATCTCTTGTGAGATTGTGAAATGTCGTACATCTATTAATATATTCGCTTTCTGATAACTGACTTCTGATGTATGAGAAGATGATTCGGGATAACTTTGGACAACCAAAAAACGCCATAATATGAATACTTTACAAGTCCCAAAAAGTTATAATAAAATAAAAATGATTAAAGTTTACGCCAAATGAGTTCCTCTACTTCATATTCCGGTCTAAACTACGGTCATAAAACTACTGGTTTTTTTTTGTATTGATTTTTAAAATTTGTCAAAAATTGCATTTTTGGCAGATTTAACCTAAAATAGATATACCTGCTTTAATTCCAAAATCCGTAGCAACTATCTCTCAATCTTTCATCCCACACCATCTCGTTGGAGATAGTGTGGCTACTTAAAGTAGATAGTCTGGCTACTTAAAGGGGATTATATCCCCAGCGGACACCTAGTGCAAGGCGAGGTGCACGCCTGTTCAGGTAAGCAACTAGAGGAGCATAGCACATTATATTTATTAGGGCTAAACAGCCGTCTCTTACTCCTCTCTCTACTGCTGGACTAGCCCTCCTCTCCAGAGGGTATGGAGGAAAACGAGGAATAGAAGTCCCCGGCCGCTGAGATAGAAAAGGGGCCCGCTCATCTTAAGGAGCGGCTGCTCTATCTGATCAATGTAAAAGTTCGTACGTTGTAGTAGTGCCAGTTGGTGACTGGATGGGATCCTGCTGCACTTTCCAGAGCTGCTCCTCCGAGGCCACTGAACTCCACTCCTGGGGGCAAGCTTTTTTCATTGAGGTAGGGTTGAGAGTTGCAATGGCTGCACACCTACTGAACACCATCCAAGAAACATTACAGACAACTATCACATAACCAATGGATAATTTAAATGTTGATGAGCAGCGTAAAGTTCCAGCTGCGATGGAAGAAGGTGCTGAGCGGTCTTCACAGACCGAAACTACAGATGAAGACATAAGCTGCGAAGAGGGGAGTGAGTTGGCTGCTCAACCCAGATGTGATAGGGTAGTGCGGCCACACCAACTACCCTTAACCTTCCATGTCAAAGGGAGGACTCTAGTGATGAGTCCACTTTAATTCAGTCGACCTCGTCGATTGAATCAGAACAAGGGAGGCTACAGCTAATAAGACATATTAAGGCTGACCAGAGCAGCATGATGTCTTGAGTAGAAGGAGAGGAGTCAAAGGCTGCTTACATTGACAGGGCAAAAAAAAAATGTGTAGGAAGAGGAAAAGGAGAGAGGAAGTCTTACTAAAGAAAGCCGAAAGGGAGGCCATTCATTATAAATCAATTTTTATTTATTTATTTTACACCAGATCGGCCAGGTGGCCCTTATATGGTTGACTTAACCGTTACACTATATTATTCATTATAAAGTTATTAATAAAAAAAAAATTGTCATATATAAAAAATGCTGAACTATATGACTTTTTCCTCCATTATTTTCAACTACTAGTGTTAACGTGTTGTCACATTGTTGCCCGCAGCAGTTCTTGTATAAGGAATGTGCTCCTCCTCCAGACCACTCTTACGTCCAGAGCACATTATACTTGCAAGCGCTTGCCAGTCTTCAAGTGAATCAAGCGTGTTTTTATATATCTGGTTTGTTTCAAGTGGCACAAAACACTCATTAATTCGGATTCATACATTTCAGAATCATTTCTGTATTTGATGGAAACACCGATATGAGCGGTAGCCTGTAGTATCGGAATGAGTAGTCTATTTTAAGAAATCCAATTTTCATTAATTATTTTGTTTTTCTTTTAAGAGAATAATGAGGAGAACTCTGTATATAATATAATTCCTGTACTTTAGCCAATAAATATTTTGCATTATGCTTTCCATTACACTCAAGTTAATGTAACTCAATCATAAATAATCTTTTGTGGTTCGTAAAATAGTAGGAGAGGGATTTAAGGTTAAAACGCTCTGCCCATGAATGCTTTACTCCATCGTTACCAGAGCGCTCTGTTATTCACGTACATACCACTCCATGAATTTTCTAAAAGACAGCCTTCTCGGCTTACTATAATAAATACCATATAAGGGCTGTTGAGTCTTTAGGGGTTTGAGGGTAGAGGTGCATAATGCCCAAACTTATATAATAATTTCATCAGAAACTTCAACAATCTCCTTTGCTTACTATGGCCCTGATTCTATTTTCCAAAAACTAACTATTATTATATAATTTGTTCAATACGGAGGAGCTGAAAAAAATTAGGTTTAAACTAGGAGTAATCGAGCCGTCCGTAGCACAGATGGTTAGGCCTAGGTCTATCGATCTTAGATCTGCGGACGGCGCTGGTTCAAATCTGGCCTGAGGCGTTGAATTTTTAATTAAGTGGTGGTCCCAAAAAATAAAAAACGACCCCCCCCCCCCAACCATGGATAGAATAGGTTGGACATCTGTAGATAACTAGGCAAAATTCCAACCATCGCTTTGGATTGCCTTGAAGAAAAAAAAATATTTCCGAGTAAGACTCTAGAATTAAATCTAATATAATTTACAACAAAATCTATCTTGTTTTCCTAATGAACTGAAATAAAATTTATACCTTTAGTTCTCCTTTTAACACCAGTGCCTTGATCGCAAAAAACTGCAGGAATCTCCTGCTGTCCTTATCCCAAAATACGTCGGGGCAACGGGAAAATGTTCTGCTGCGTGTACATGTTGTACTTATCTATGAATATCTTTAATTATAAATATAACCAAAAAATTTACATAAAATTCTTATTTATATAGTAATAACGTCAGACAGATAATGATTTTTTTTCAAACACAACTCGCTATTAGTTAACGTTTTAAAAATAAGGTCGGCCCTAATTATGAGATTTGGGCTGGTTCCGCTTTGTTTAACTTTTCTATGCTTCTCGATTTTCTAATGTCAAAATGGAAATGTAATTAGTCTTAATTTAAAGGATATTTTTTTTAATTTAGGAAAGAGGTTTCTTTTTTGAACAAAAAACAAAATTTCATTCCTGATTTAATCCTACTGCGTTCCTTACCTAACTAAAAAATTTCTAATCTTCTTTGTATTCTGTTACAGGTCTGGAATGGAATGTGTCACCTGCCCTTAATACTCCGTAAGTTTCTTTGAATCTTACAAATGCATGTTTATTTTTATATTAAAGCTAGTAATAATATTTCTTAACATTCACGCCGTTTTTCAATTTCAGGCGCTTTTTAAATATTGCTCGATTAAATTATCTTAAAGTCTCCTCTAGTTTTAAGCTAATATTTCAAAAGTGATATTGGACCGTCCCCCCTTTTTTTTGTGTGTTATGATCTCCTCTTGTGAGATTGTAACATGTCCTACATCGGCCAACCTACTCGCTATAATTATCTGTTTGAAAATACAAAAACAAATCTTTCAGTAGAGAGATAGAGAGAAAACAAACATATTCAAAAACGTGTCCAGCCCAACTGTATTGAGTTGCTAGGATAACTGCTACCTAATCAAACAATGTTTTTTTAAATTATTGAGTACAGTAATTTTATAATATATAATAGTAATACCTGATTTTTTTTATTTTATTATTTAAGTTCTTTTATTTTTTTCATTCTATATTTTTTCAATCATTTTTTCTCCTTTTTACCTTCTTCTTCTTATTTTCCCCATTATTTATCTATACAGCTAATTATATTTTCTTCCTTAACTCAACAAATCTTTCATTTTTTCTATCCTTAACAAACATAAAATGAAATTAAAATATAAAATATAAATAATAAAAATTTTAAATAAAATAACTATA
>NW_027114130.1:0-1043 GCF_000696795.3 Halyomorpha halys
AAGAAATTTCTTAAAATGAGGAGGATAATAAGGCCACTAATAATAAAGGTAGATAAAACAAATGTTAAAAATAATTGGTTTTACTCAATTTTTATAGTGATTGTTATCATTACATAATATGCCAATGTAATATGTATAATAGGTAAACCAATATTTTATCCAGCCAATTCAAACAAAATGTACTTGTCAGGAATCTGTGATATGGGTACTTAATTGTAACTATTCAAATAGACTGAAGTTGCGATGTCGTCCAGGTAAACTATTTTTTGATTTTTCATGAAAATTCGTATATATTGGTTTTTCCAGGAATCTAGAAACCAATCTGAATAGCTTTTTCTGATCTACTATGTAGGCTGCGATTTTTGTTTGTCTGATTTAGTTTTTATTTTAATTCAATAAGCAACATTTTATTGTTATTCTACATCCGTAAACAAATCGAATTATTACCACTTATGCCAAAATTATTGCACAGTAATCAAATAATTTAGCCTGGCCAAACTAGCAAAGTAGAATAAAAATTTCTTTATTGAGTCATAAATTCGATATTTGTTTTTCGCACCTCAAAAAATAATAATAATAATGAAACATGACTTAGTAATCTAAAAATATAATTATTTTCAAAGTTTGGGGGTGCAAGATATTGCATTTTTGTGATTTTACTTCAGAAATCACAAAAAATGCAATATTTTCAAGATAATGACACCAATCTGCACGAAGTTTAGGAATGGCGTAGAACCTTCTAAAATGCACGCAATAGTAGTCTGTACCTTCTTAAACAAAGTAGAACCAAGATATCAAATAAGCTATTTGAGAATTTTCCAGACTTGTAACTACTTTTTCTCCAGTGTAAAAGCATTAAATCTAAAGCATATTCATATGAGACGGATGAGCAGAAATTGACCTTTTTTAAAGGTTGTGGTTAAATTAGACTCGGATAACTTTGTAAGGAGTTATGAATTTATTTCATAAAAAAAAAGACATCCACCTCATAGAAAAATATTCTCCAAAAACAAGCTCAAAAACTTACAGTTTTCCATTTTTAT
>NW_027114130.1:2953-3752 GCF_000696795.3 Halyomorpha halys
CTGTCAGTGAGAAAGAAACGAATAATGAGAAAGTATGTAGGAGGTAGGAATTTACGGAGTTTGTAAAGCAGTCCCGGGTGTCAGACTCGATCAAAAGCCTGTACTACATAGAAAAAGACTCCCATGCATTACATTCCATACTCTAAAGAAGACGAGACTACGTCCACCACACGATGATATTGCTGGATAGTGGAATGAGAGGTGGAATCCAAATTGGTGATCTGGTATTATATGCTTGGAATCAAGGATGGGGTATAAACGTTTCAAAATGAGTTTTTCAAGGATTTTGCCCATGATAGGTAATAGTTGAGAGATAGGATGGTAGGAGGATGGGAACTACGCATACGCTGCCGAGAGTGCGTAGGGACGTGGAGGAGAGGGCGGAAAAATATGTCTTATTGATAATGTTTGACATCTCTTCCGCCTTCGACAGCGTTTGGTGGCCCCGTGTACTCCAGCGGTTGCAAGAGCTCGACACCTCCAGTAATTTATACTCCCTCGTAGGTAGTTTCAGGATGTCAGGATCAGGGGTAACTACTACGAGGTCGAGAGAAAAATCGAAAGAGGATGTCCGGAGTGTTCGGTCCTAGGACCAGCTCTGTGGAAGCTAGTATTCGATGAGTTGCTGGGGGAACTAGAGGACAAGGGGTTTCTTGGCACGGCTTACGTAGACGACCTGGCAGTCATTGTGGCCAAGAACAGCAGATCCAGACTAAAGACAGAAGCGGAGAGGTGTGCCAGTCTCGTTGGAGAGTGGTGCGTGAAGAGGAAGTTGAGTATGGCAGCAGCCAAGACTCAG
>NW_027114131.1:0-812 GCF_000696795.3 Halyomorpha halys
AAAAAAAAATAAGGTGCATCAGCCAACTAAGAGTAGGAAATCTGGAGCATTACCAAACTACACCATGGAATTAAAACCAGCACTTCCAAGGCAAACGAACTCTGTCTATTCTGCAAAAGTTATTTTAATAATTGTTTGTACCACATTATCCTACATTGTCCAACTTTTAAAGAAAATATACTGCATATCTTAAAGCCACCCATATCCTTACGAACCCGAAGATTCGATGCCGATACCACTAATCGCTCACTACATACATCCTTCCAGTGATGCCCCTCCAAACCCAATTCTACTAAATCAGTTTTAACGCAATCCTCCCATCTACGTTTTGGTTTACTCCTCGGACGTATACCCGTCGGTTCAATGTTTATTATCATTTTAGGGATCCGCTCGTTACTAAACCCTACAACCTAACACGCCCATCTTATACGCCACAATGTTATAACGAATTAAATTTACCGGGTGTAAGTCCCTTAATTCAGCGTTATGTAGTCTTCTAAATTCGCCCGTTAATTCATCCTTTTTCAGTCAGAATATTTTACGTAATACTCTATTTTAGAAAACCTTAAGACACTGTTCATCCCTTGGTGTAAGAGGCCACGTCTCGCATCCATAAAGAACAGTGGAAAGGATAATAGTTTTGTAAATTATAATTTTTGAGTTTTTCGTAGAAAGAGCTAAGCAGTTTCGAAATTTAAAAATAGCAGGCATTTCCCACCTTCAACCCACCTTTTATTTCCTCATCAATTTCGTTTTTTCTGGCTACCGTAGAACCTAAATAGTTAAACCTATCTACCCGTTCAAACGTATTT
>NW_027114131.1:6612-7603 GCF_000696795.3 Halyomorpha halys
ATTTTTCGAATGTTATTATTAGCTCAACTCTACACGATTGCTTACTCATGACCATTTCTAAAGTAGATATAGTGGGCAAAACAAATTATTCTCTGGCAAGTGAAAGGACCAAAATTACCAGACGACACTCTATGAAAGCTGGAAGGGAGATGGATAAGATGCTCCCTGATGTTCTATTACCAAAAAAGAAAATACGTTTTTTCCAAATAAAAAGAAACTAAATCCTATTTCTCTAAACCTTTTTGCGACCAATTTTTACACTCTCGATTTATTAAGAATTTTACTTATCCACCAAGATAACTTTTCTCATATCATCAACATGTGGCACGAATCCCATATCGGTCGAAGAGACAGAATTAGGTTTTTAGAAATATTTGAATAAATGAATAAATGAAAATCAATCTTTATTCTAGGGCACTTGGTCTCCTAGTAATAACAATGAGGGACAGTTTTAGCAGCTTTTGTCTGGCTACTTTAATGTTTGGTCGTAATTATAATGGATATTTAACAATATCTAAATAAAATAAAATTTGAACAAAAATTCTTATTTATCTATGCTTATAATGTGCTTATTATTCACATGTTCACGCAAGAATGATAGTAAAGAAGATGAATATATAGTTGATGTATGAATGAGGTTAAGAAGAAAGCTTTACGGATGGATATGGGAAAGGAATTCCAAAATGAGATAGCCCAGAAGCAAAAGATTTTTCATAGGAGGCAGTTATGTTGGTAGGGATATAGAGATCGGTAGTTTGGGATCTTGTGTTTAACAGATGAATGGATAAACGTGAGGTTAGAAGGTCAATGATGTAGGAAGGTTTTTTGGTTAATAGGGTTTCAAATATAAATGTGCCAAGTAGGTATTGTCTCTGGATACTACTTGGGATAGAGGGATAGTAATGTGAGATAGAATGCCTTGGATTACCGAAAATGAATCTTATAAAACAGTTCATTTGTATTTTTTGTCTCTTTTCTTGTTCACTGGATT
>NW_027114132.1:0-1209 GCF_000696795.3 Halyomorpha halys
ATTGGCTGCCTAATGATCACGTGACAGACCACGTGGGAGGTTAAGGGCGGGTCGAGCCGAATATTTGAATTCAAATCTCCCGCCATGTGTGACGTCATCAAAATGCTGGCTTCTGATTGGCTCCTCACGGAAGTGTGCCAGCTCCCCCATATTCTCACTACTAGTCTCCCTGCTTCCTTCAATCCTATCTTCTGATCAGTCACCCCATCTCCCCTTTCTGCGAGATGGCAGGGGAGGAATGGCTCCAAAACTATACCAACCAAAACCCAAAACATCACCCTTTAACTCCTTTCTCCCTTTGCACTCTCCCTCCACTACTATTTTTTCGACTCCTGACTGTTTTTTTGTTTTTTATTATTTGCAGTTATCTTTCGTCTACAACTATTAATTGTTTTATTTTTTACTCTTCTGTTTAATCAATACGAGGAGACCCCTTACGTCCAAATATTTCTAGTAGAATTCATATGGAACGGACATAGCAAAACATCAGATAAGTATTTCACCGTATACCTTCAAATGCCATAGGTAAAAAAAGGTAATATCCAATCTGAATTATGCAACCTATTAATTTAATGTTCTTTTTCTATGTTTTGAGGGATAAAAAAAAAAAAAAGCTTTTTCAATAAAATCGACCAACCCACTTTATTGCATTGATTTTTCACATTTTTTAATTTTCTCAAAAACGATTTTGATTCAACTGACCACGCCAATGTAGAATTCAGTGGTCTTTTATATCAGCTAGGTCTTAACCTCACTTAAATAGTCTAACAGGCCTCAAATGATGATTTATTAAAAAAGCTTTCCCTTAAGTACCTTTAATTTGGTTATTTAAAAAAGGAATGGAAAAGGCTGCAAGTGCCAAAAAACTAGTTTTGAGAAAAAAAAAAAATCCTGGGCAGGATTTTTGTTCTAAAATTATGAAAAAATTGCAGCTCTGGGAACTAAACCGTTCACGATAGGAACTTCCAGTGGTTACCAGTCGATTGGCTTCTCCTACCTTATCTAGTAAAAATTGTTCGTACTTCTGGCACTTACAACCTTTTCTATTTCCATGCCTCAATTGAGAAATAAAAAATATTTAATAATTTCATGAATAACTAAGGATAGAAAAAGAAAAACAGAGGCATTAGATTAGGACGGGAAAAACCGAATATTTCCTTCATCAAACTGTCGTATTATTTTCAAGTAAAATCTATATTCGTTACTCTC
>NW_027114133.1:0-5921 GCF_000696795.3 Halyomorpha halys
GCGAAATTTTTTTATTGTTTCTCGAAAGTTCTGTTGGTCCACCGGCGAGTTCTAAAAATTATCCCAATGAAATAATGTACAGGAGTTCTGATCGGAGTTCTGGTGGCACCCCAGCGAGTTCTAAAAATTATCCTTATTGAATAAATCTCTAATGTTGCCAGGAAAAAAGATATACGGTGTTAAAGTTTCACAAAATACGTACTTTACGCGCGGGCATTTGACCGGTATTATTGGTGTTTTAAACATCAGAACTATTCCTATAAATAATCGAGAACTCTAGAACTCTTATGGATACTACTAGAACTAAAAAAAAAATTGAAATTTTTCAAGGATGGGGGGCCAACTTCACAGAGGTAACTGTACCACGTATTTCTGAGCCTGCCTTTCCTTCATATTACCGGGAGAATCAACCGCGTAGTAGACAACATTTTAGATTTATTAAAAATATAAGAACGACATATGTCATATTTTATTTTTTTAAGATTACTAGAATATACTGTATTCTGAGAGCTTCTCCTATAGTAATCCCTCCCCCTCCCCAATACTTCTAAAATATGTATTTTTTTTATTAATCATTCTTGTACATTTATCATAAAAGTAAATAAACTTGCAAAATCAATTTAAAATAGGTTTTGATTTAAGGTGATTAGTAACACACGCTTGAACAATGCTTGGACAAGCAAGTTTAATTAATCTTTGTTGTATACAAGCGGGTCTTTGGTTTATAACATATATACCTAAACTGGGTGTTTAATTATGGGATGAACAAGTGTATATTAATAATTAATTATTAATTATGATGATAATTATTAAGTAATTTATTTAATTATTCTAAAGTTAAGACAAACAATTTAATGTTTATATATATATATCATTATTATTATTAATTAATTTATTGAATTGAGATTAATTCCAGGAGAGGTATAGTTTTCACAATGAATATTGCAATTATAATTCTGAAAAATGTTTCAGGAGAAAACTGTAGTGCTACAACGTACTGTCCAGACGGCTATCATTGCTGTACAGCGTTAACTTGCTGCCCTTACGGATACCTATGCTGCGGTGGGGGAAATTATTGCTGTCTCCCTGATAGCAGCGGATTGACGTGAGTTGTTTGATTTGAAATGAGATTTGTTTTTTTGTTACAAAATGAAATATAAGGATACATATTCAATTAAGACGATGAAGGTTTATATATCATATATCATTGTAAGAGTGCTTCTATTTGCTATTAACTATTTTAATTGAATTGTTGAAAGAACACTCTTCACTTATTTCCAAAACTTGTAGATTTTTATAACATTTTCTCACCTAAATACTGTTGTAAGCCTGACACTGGGTATTGTATTATAATACTAAAAGGTATGAATACAAACTGGATGTAAGCTTTTACCCATAGCTTTTCTCCAGCACCAACTAATTGGAGAAAATGATAATATAATGTCTATTGTTAATCTTAAAATGTATAAATATAGGATAGAGCTTTATTTTCCATTCATTAAATTGCTCTAACACCATCCTAGTGTAGAATATATGATCCTTTCCTTATCGCATATGTCGTATATTGTCCCCTCCCATTATATTACCCTAACAATTCTTCTCTGTACATTCAAGTTATTATCGCAGAATTTTTCAATTTGTTTGCTCTGGAAATCCTGCAGCACCATATCAAGTTATTTTCCTTCATTATCTTCTTGAACCGGATAATTTATTAACAGTTCAAAAGCCGAAGAGGAAAAGAAAGGCAGTTATCTCACCCCAATTTTTGAATTCACTAATGTAAACTACATACATCTGGGAGTCAAAATTGACGAGTCTGTCAATCCAGTTCAGGGGAGTTTAAAAATGGTGGCCGTTCCGAAAATTACAAAAAAATGCAGTTATTTCATACCTCTTGTTTCTTGACTCATATGAAGCTAGGGTTGGTACAGACACAAAAGAAACCTGTCTGCCAAGCTAATGCTTTGTCGCGCGTTGTGCAGACGCATTCCAAAATTTAACTTTAAAAACTCAAAAATGCAGTTATTTCATACCTCTTGGTTTTCGACTCATACAAAACTAGGGTTAGTACCGACACAAAAGAAACCTGTCTGCCAAGCTTGTTCTGTGCCGCGCGTTGTGCAGACGCGTTCCTAAATTCAACTATGGAAACACGAAATTCTAATTTTTTTCAGTTAGTTATTTATATCTTAAATATAAAAATATGTGGGCACGTTATTTAGATAAATATGCATATGAAATTAGAATTACTTGAGGCAAAAAGAAAAAAAAATAACAATGAAATATATCAATACTAATTAAAAATTTGGTAAATATGTAAAAGTCGTTGCTAAATTTGTTTATTCTCTTTGTTTGACCAAAAGTTAAGCTGATGCAGGTAGTTTTTAGATATCCCCTTTAGACTCGTCAGCCTCGTTATCCGAAGGCGACTTCTGAACTTTATCCTTTCCAATAACCTCACATTCTTTCCTTTCATTATTAGCTAAAATATCTAAGTGTATCAGAATTTCATTTTCCAAAATACTAGATTTGATTGTAAATTTTCTCTTCTCATATCAAAATTTGGATTCGAAAATATCTGCTGACAAAAAAGGGGGACTAATGGCGATAAAAATTACTCAACATTGCAGGAACGTATTGGTATATTTTAATTTTTTCTGAGGGAACCCGCTTGAAAGGAGGGATTGAAGATGTTTCATTGCCATACATTCATAAATAGCTGACATGAAATTTCTACATAATCTTAAGCCTAATAAAAAAAATAATTAGGTTTAATTTCATTTATATTTGTACATCTCTTTCTTCTACATATGGAACATCTAATATTTCCTAAGATATAGCCGTCAAAAAAACAATTTTCGTCGAAAAACGAAAAATCAATATTTTCTGAAGTTATTTTGCTAATATCATGAAAACTGCTACTCATACAGAAAATCCAATAATACCTTTGTGTTTAGGACGTTCAATAACCTTTAATTTTAGGACTAATGAGACATCTGTACACCTAATAGTTGCATAGATATAGCCGTCATAATCAAAATATTTTGTCAGAACAATGAACAACTTTGTTTTTAGGATGTTAAATAAGCTTTAATGTAAGGCCTAACATCTAATTAGAATATTTTTTGTAGTATATTCAATTTGCTTCAATTGGATTTCTAACAACGATTTATTTATATGAAAAAAGAAGAGTTTAAAAAGTATTTGTTGCTAAATATTGATATTTGACAAACGTTTTACAAAACTGTTCTTTTGTTATTTAATAAATCGTTCAATAAAATTTAATTACTACCTACTTTTTATTCTTATAATTTTTCTATTAATAATGATGTATGTTACTAAAGTACCTGTCATGTACAAGAGAAAAACCAACAATCAGGAAATTAATCAATTGAAAGACCGCAAAACACCTTAATAGATAAAGGTTAAATAATTCTTTTGTCAAATTTCAGATTGATAAAAATGTAATAAATAAAATGACTAACCGTAAATAATTCGAATTTAGGGTTTCCAAAGTTGAATTTTGGAACGCGTCTGCACAACGCGCGGCACAGCACTAGCTTGGCAGACAGGTTTATTTTGTGTTAGTATCAACCCTAGTTTCATATGAATCAAGAACCAACAGGTATGAAATAACTGCATTTTATAAGTTTTCGAAACGGCCGCCATTTTTATACTCCCTTGAACTGGATTGGCAGACTCATCAATTTTGACTCCTAACTATAAGTAGTTTACATTAATGTATTCGGAAATTGGGGTGAGATAACTGTCTTTTTTTCCACGGGTTCCATGGTACTATAACTTATACCGTTTTTTCACAGTCGGTTGTCGCACTCTTCTTTGTTTGATCAGCCTTCTTGATCGAACCAACTGTCGCTCACGCATTGATTAGTTTTTTATCT
Organism: Halyomorpha halys; assembly: GCF_000696795.3. Taxonomy (NCBI): domain Eukaryota; kingdom Metazoa; phylum Arthropoda; class Insecta; order Hemiptera; family Pentatomidae; genus Halyomorpha; species Halyomorpha halys. The sequence continues at coordinate 3,903 of NW_027114133.1, forward strand.
CTAAAACGTCTGGATATGGCCTTGGTGATCATATTTTATTATTTGCATCATTGATATACATTTTGATTTCATTATTGATTTCTTCGGTCCAATATTTTCTTAGGACCTTCTCCGCACCATATGCTATTATTTGGGGGATTCAGAACCCCTTTCTTATTACATATATAAAATCTTGATATGAGATACTAATAATAGTATTCATAAAGGACACTAACCAGCAGTACCTCATTCATGTTTTGATTTAGATACCTTAATTCATGGAAGATCTCTCATTCACTTCTTTCTTATTCACAAATTAATGGGACCGTTTATGGTGCCAATATCTTCTACAAGCCTGCCGTAGGGACCTTAAGCGACAAAGTTAATCAAGAAATAAAGAATATTATGTTTTCTCCGATTATTAAGAGTTACTTTGTTGAAGGTTAAGTTGCTTAGTGATAACTAATACATCAATGAAACATTTTAAGGCTTTTAATTTATCACCTTCCATTTACAGGTCTCAGCTTGAATAATTTTTCCGAGGTAGATTCAATTAAAAAAATATATAAAATAAAGGTTAGGTTAATATTTTTGATAAAACTTCCTTAGAAATCTATAATATATAAAAAAATTACAGCTCTATTCAATGCATAAAAAATTCATAGTATCCAAAGAGAAGGAGGATAGGTTTTAAATTAAAATATCATGAATTTTCTTTATCTCAGACTATTCGAAATGCAAATAAACCCGCGTTCCATACTACATAGTCTTAAATAATTACTGAAATATCATGTTAAATTTTAGTTATATTTGAAGTTCAAATAAGGTTATAAACCTCAACTTAGATCTATGCAAACATAGAATATGAATATACTTCCATTTGATATATTTATCATTGCATACTAGATAACCCACCCACGGCCTTTAGATAGATAAGGATTGTGATGTAATGTCAGGGTTTCCCCAATGATCAAATCATATGGACTACAAAACATTCCATAACAACAATCATTAGGTCTGTTCCAACAACCACTTTTGTCTATCCGGAACTGTAGGCAGCATGCGAAGTAGAGGTTTTGGCGGGTGAAACCCCGTACAAAGTATAATATGTACAGTTCCAGACAGTTAGAAGCGATTGTTGGAACAGGCTTACTACGCATTTGTATGATACTATGTTACCAGTAGGTTATAATAACTTATTGTAATACAAATGTTAAATAACCGTTCAATTAAAATTAATATTTTTTTTTTACCTGAATATATGTATTGTATATTAGTTTTTGTTATTTATGAAAAAAATAAAGTACTATAATCGAATGTTATTGGCATTTATGATTGAAAAAATAAATAATTCAAATTAATGGATAATAAATTTCGATAAGTCATGAGACCATTTTAGAAAAATAGTATAGTATTTTATTTTTGTATGTGTAAAAAATTACTATACTAATTTTCGAAAATGGGCTCATGAAAAGAGGTCTCAAAAACAAGATAATCATAACATATGGCTTTTGTAAACCACTCTAAAATTAATTCCATGATTGTGACTGTCTAACCAACAGTAACTATAAAATAATACGTTCCTGTAAAACATTAAATAGTGGTGAAAAGTATAAATAATTAAAAAAAGTTGAAAACTTAAAAAATTGAATTTTAAAAGAACTGGGATTATAATTTAGTTCTTAGTATTGTTTGAGATAATTTTGCATGTCATTATCAATTTCAGCTTATTTTTTTTCTTTGTCATATTCTTCAGTAAACATTACATTGCAAGCCTTAGAAGACTAGTATTTTTTATTAATAATACATTCTATACATTTTTTTTTTTTCATAAAATTTAACCGATTGGAGAAGATGGTCAGGGGAGGGGGGAGGTGCGGTCAGCAAAGGAACAACATAAATAAACAAAAAAATATTTATTTATGCCGACGTTTCGACCTGACTTTCAAGTCTTCATCAGGGCTATAAAAACAAAAACACAACAACTATCATTTAGAGAGAGAAAAAAATATATAAATAAAAATAAAATAGATAAAAATA
>NW_027114133.1:6026-8581 GCF_000696795.3 Halyomorpha halys
ATAATAAATAGATACAAATATATAAAATAAAATAAATAATAGACTAAAAAAGTTGGAAATATGCACATTAGTGAAATGAAAATATAAATTAGTTGATTACTAACTCTGGACAAGACAGTAGTAGATTGATTACATTGTTATTTATATACATATAAATGTTAGCAACAATGGATACAGTGGAAAGAATCTATAAAGAATCAGTTAAATAAATTCGGAAAGAACAAGGGATAAGAAGAAATAAATGGTGAAAGGGGAATGAAGAAAGTAAGAAATGCGAGAAAGATTATAGGAAGTTTATATTTCTTGACCTCATCATAAAAAACACTGATGACACTATATCCACCGATTGGTACACAAAACCTACTTACTCAGGAAGACTTCTAAATTATAACACCCAACATCGTCACCATCAAAAACTAAACACACCCAAAAATCTTATTCATCGTTGTTTTTCTCTCTCTGATTCCAAATTTCATGATAATAACTATCTTCTCCAATCAGTAATCTACGGTCAACTATAAACACCTTATAAAATATAACCGATTAAATTTCTCAATGTAATATTTAAACATAAAATATCTAATTTCTATTATTTTAGATTAGAAATCACCAAAATATAACTAATTATTTTTGATTATAATTTATTATTTTATTTTTCAGTAAACTACCAGCTACTTCGCCGAACCAAATTATTTAAGAAGGAATATGCGCAGAGGAACTTCTGACAGAAGCCTCTATCTATGAAAAGATGACTAATATAAACTATTAATACCATTACTGTTTCAAGTGTCTATAAATTTTTGATAAATGTAAATTTTGAAAGATAAATATCATATATTATATGATTTCAAATTAATTTCTATTCCTACATTCTATTATATGCGAAATGTTTAACTGTACAAATAACTCAACATATATAATAGGAAATATAATATAAGACAAACTCAATAATTAAGGATGTCGTTAGAAGTGAGATTATGGAGGTTTGTTACCCAGCCAATAATTTGGCTTTCTTGATTTCTTTAGTACTAGATTGGCCTGGTTGGCAGTACATGGTTATTGTAACAGTGTGTTTGTTTTTTTTTATTTAGCAAATAATAATCATAACCTAATTCAAGCAACGAGAATTGCAGCAAAACATCATTTCGAGGTGTCTGAATTTCTCATAAACGCTATTTAGAAAGGCCAGTTTTCCAAAACGGATTAGGAAAAATTTCATGTCATTCCTTCTGGAGTTGCGAAATCTGGTTCAACTTTTGAATTGGCTCCCCCCCTCCCTATGTTAATAAGTTACTAACGGTGACGTGCTTCAATGCACCACCAATACGTCAGTGTGGCTTTCGATACACATAAGCCACAATTGGTCAACAACAATTTGTTTTTGGAACGTCTGTACAATTTTCAAGAGATGCATTTTATTTAATTAATGAGTATGCATTTGTTAAAAAAGTAAAAATTCACGGTGAAACTTACTTAGAACTACTGTGAAGTGAGCCAACAATTTGTTGGTTAAAATTGCTTGACTATGTGTAGTTTTTTCCCATTAAACTATAACTGATGGAAGTAAAATGAAATCCTTAGTTTTATTTTACTTTATTCTAGATTCTATTTCATAAATCGTAGCTGTAACTAATTGATTCATTAATTTTAATTTTTTAGCAGGTGAAAAGAACTATAAAATGATAAATTCTAAAGATATTTATAGCTCTGAATATGACGTTAAGAGGGTGGGGCTGTCAATACTTCCAGAAGGACTCCTTCATAGATTTGAAGAGACCCTCGACCAATTGAGAAAGTTATGAAGGGAGGATATCTTAAAATAGTGGAACGAGTGGGGGTTGTGGGGCCAGAAGGAAGTTACCCCGAGGAAATTTTTCTCCACCGTCTAGTCAAGACTAAAAGCTACATGGGTACTGCCTGACTACTCGGTCTCTCAAATCCCACGGAGGATCCCCAGAAGTCTGCACGCTTCGAAAAGAACATCGATCCCTGGTGCCCCACCTGTAGAGTCCCTGAAACAGCAGAGAACGTAGTGGTGGATGGTAAAAAACAAGGAAGGACGCAAAAGCAGAATCTTCGCTTTCACCGAGCCAGACTTCCCCCGTCCAGTGGAAGAAGGAATTGTCAATTATTATTTCTTCCGCTAGTTCGTCCACGGGTGAAAGGAGGTGGTGGGTTCAACACATTTAACTGGGCTTAACCAGACGACATTGGTTAGCCACCGCGAGAAAATACAATCTAGCGCTATATAAATATATTGTTATCTCTAATAAAATTTAAATGGTTCCAATTAATATATAATTAATATATTCTATGTAAATAAAATAAAATAAAGTGGTGATTATTGGCTGGAGAGGCATGTGCACACCACGCATGCCTGAAATGGCCAGGAGAGTCAAAAAAGGGTTGTAGATTTTTTATCTGTCAAACATTTTGACATTTTTATTTTTGAGAAGTGGATATAGCTAATTTTAATTGAAAACTCTTCAATTTGTATAGACGTACACCCAGATTTTAGGAATGCACCATACCTTCCTAAAAAATTCGACATTTTG
>NW_027114133.1:9777-14061 GCF_000696795.3 Halyomorpha halys
CCACACGATGGCATTGCTGGATAGTGGAGTGTGATGTTCGGAAACCAAACTGGTGATCTGGGACTATATGACTTTAAAGTTAAAGATTAAACTCTTTATAGACCTAATCGAGTCTAAAGGTACACCTACAAGAGGTACACTCCGAGTAATTATATTCTGTTTCTTACGATCTAGAGGGTTCTTGTGCTTGAATAACATAAATTGTTCATTAGGACTTTTCAGTTCGAGACATTAAAATTTTAATACGTTTCTATATTAGAGGTAAATTGACAAAGACAGTTGAAATTACATAATGCAGTGTGCTGATGAAAAAAAAATTTAGTTCAACATTCTTCATTTAATTTATACTGATTAATACTAATAAATTGAATTTACTGCCTAATTCTGTATTTAGGTAATTGACCAAGCTCAGGTAATTAATGTTTTTGTTTCAATGTCCTTTCGCACCATTCCCTTGAATAAATAATGTTTTCGTCCTGATAGAAAACATCAGCTTTAATTAACAGTTTAGTTGGAGGTGAAATGTTGTGGAAGGTGTGGTGGTCCATTTCCATTCCGTATAATCTGCCACACATCAGGAATCAATTTGGACACGTTCTGGTCACAGACATGCAAATCATACCGTGTTACCTGATGACTAGCCTTTTGAAGTTGTTCACGACCAGAGGTAGGTCTTATAACATTTTTGCTTATAAAAACCTTTTCAAGTGAATATTAAATATGATATTTCTCTATACATTAACTAGTAAGGAACTACCTGTAGTGGTAAGCCACATCTAGTAACATGATGTTTTGTTTCTGTCTTTTAATGTGATGACCTCATGTCCCATTACCTAGTATTTTCAATTGTTAATATATTTTAAAAAATATAATAAATTTCATTATAAATATGTAATTCAGTCAGGAAACAACCTGAGCAGCTTGATGTAATATATATTGTTTATACAATGAATTAGAACACATAAATACTGAATGGAAATATCAAAGTAAGCTCATCCAAGCAAAATATTACATATTGTTGCCCCATATTATGCGCTACGCAACCTAGGCATATATCGGAAGCTTGCGATCCGGAGAATTAAATGCAGTTACTAGGGGAATTAGGTTAAGACTTCAACTTTTATAGCTGGCTTCGGAATCGAGAAGATCCGGCGAACTGGATAGCAGGTCATTAGTGCCTTCATCAGGGAGCTTTCAAAGCATTAAGGCCGAGGATGGATTTCGATTGCTAATTATAGGCTAGGGTTACCATCGGGCGGTGGTATAAGCATCGAAAGCTTGGTTCTTTCATGAACTATAGATAGATACGAAGTAATAATAAACAGAGAATATTTATGATATATTAGTAAGAACTATAATTGAGTTAGATCAACAATAGCAATCCGAATAAATAAAACAAGCGCTAGTTACTTTTTTCAAACATTATATTTACCTGATTAAACGTTATCCAAGAAAAAAATATTTTACAATCTGCCACAATTTAAGGCAATGCAAGAGAAGTATTAATAAATGAGCACATCCATTCCCCTCTCTAAAAAAAATTAAAAGCATATAAACTCTAAAAATTTACAGCAAGCCAAAGAAAAAAATATATTTGTAAGAAATGTAAAGATACCTAACACAGATTGACTAAAACGTTTTTGTTTACTAACTACCAAAGGTGAGAAAGCTTGGATTTCGTGGAAAAAAAATCGTTTCCTCAGAGTCGAAAATTGTACTCACATTTTACATTTTAGACATCCAGGAATGAAAGTGGATTCGTGTCAGACGTCTGTAGTCAAATTTGTCCGGCCATAATCTTAATAATTTTTAGCAGACAACAACCTCTTGCGCTTATGCACGCGCAAATATATTTTCCTTGAAACAAATTTCGAAATAAGATCTTAAGTTAGAGGAAAGTCCAATATTAGTTTTGGAGCTTTCGGGTATAAATTTTATCCATTACTTCTTATATCTTCATTGAAATTGATATTTTAAAAACAGGTGTTCCAATTCAGCTCAAAATGTTAGGGATAAGTGTCGACTTAAATGGTATTATATACTGTTTATCAAAATTAAATTTGAATAAACTGCGTCAAACTACTTTCGCTTACTCATGAGAGCTAATTTCTTCATGCACTTATGTTTAAACCATAGTTCATTCATATATTTTATTCTCAAACGAAAAATCATTAATTTTAAAATACATGTTGTCGGGGTTGACTTATGAGTGAGTGAGGTTAGCTAGTTTTAAGCGGCTCAGCAGTCTGAGAACCATTCTACAGAAAGACCTCGACAAGGCGTATTCAGTAAGTTAGGAAGGGCCGTGCCAGGGGATGAGCTCTGGACACTGATGCAGGTAGAGGGGAAGGTCAAGGTAGAAGGTAGAAAGAGTCGGTGGTAGGGTAACAGTTATAGTTGCAGAGATGAAGCGGAGGTACTAGAACTGTGGAGAGACGGAATCAGCTATACTGGTTACCGAGATGAAGCGGACGGACTAGAACAGGGGAGAAACAGGATCAGTTTTACTAGTTGCCGAGATAAAGCGGACGCTTTCTATTCCGTTTAGGATAGGTTACAATCTTAATTGCCGAGATGAAGTGGACGAATTAAGCTTGTCGGATATGAGACAGAGAAGGTGATTGAAGGAGTTAGGCCATTGTCATAGGTAAGCGTAAACAAAAACACCACTCTTGAGAGATTGGGATTGGCAATGATCAGATCTATCTCAAGCAGGGAGTACGACACCCGTGCTATTAGTAGGCCAAGGTAAGGATGATGATCTTAGACCGAATCAGGTTTTTATTATTCATTTTCATAGCTCTATTGTTTTTTTATGTACAATTTACACACACATAGACACACAGGCCTTAACCCCCCCCTCTTGGTGAAGATTCAGTGCCCACCACGGCAGTGAAATCTATCCGTCAAGCCTATTAAGGTACACATACAGCAGTTATTTCACTTCCGGTTATCCAGGCTAGGAAGGTTATGGCTCAAGGAAAAGTTCGAGTAGGCCTTGTTGTTAGCCATATAAGCGAAAGACTTGGAGTTCCAAAGTGTTTCCGTTGCTGGGAGTACGGACACAGTTCGGAATTGAGTTGGAAAGGATAGAACCTGCCTTTGTAGAAATTGTGGTAAAACGGGTCACAAAGCTACTGACTGTGACCAGAAACCACAATGCCCATTATATGCAGGAAATCTCCATTTGAATTCTCCAATCCATCTCCATGACCATCCCAGCGGAAGTAGTAAGTATCCAGCTTTCCGTTCAGCATTGAACAATGATGCAAACCCAACAACATCGTAGATGAGAATACTCCAACTGAATTTGAGCCATTGTGAAGCTCCACAGGACCAAAATGTACGGGAATAGCATATCGACGTCTCTATTCTCTGCGAACAATATACGAATCTCGATGGCAACTCGTGGGTATCCGATGCCAGTGGTAAAGCTGCTATTTGAGGCTGTAATTCCCAAGTTATCCAGGAAGTGATTACTGCTAGGAAGTAGAATAACAAATCGACGGGGTGAAGTTATCCTGGAAGCTTTTGCACAACTAAGTGATCCTTATATATGATCCTTATGATCACCGGAATAAACCCAACGTCCCCTAGAGCAGGAAAATCATCGATTTGACGTTTGTGAGTGGTCACCTGCATCGGATCGCAACTTGGAAGGTTTGTGGATTTTATACAAACAGTGATCACCAGGCTATATGCATTGATTACACTAGATGCGCCTACAAGAAAGAAGAGTTGTCGGTGGAGAACCAATTGTTGGAACTCGAAGACTTTCGATGGCGCTTCATGCACTTTAATGCTATTGATAAGTGTGAATTAAAAGGGTCAGCTGAGGGAAAGGCGCGTATACTGGCCTCTTTTATATCTGGGGCTTCTAATGCAGCTATGACCTGTTCAAAGCCTGGCAAAAATCATTCCCCCGTGTACTGGTGGACGGATACTATTGACGATTTTCGCCGGTGTTGCAACCAAGCAAGAAGAGTTACCAGCGAGGGAGACGTCTACCGGAGTTTTCTATGCTTCAAGAAGGATTCAAGAGAGCTAGAAGGAACCTCCGACAAACCATTAAAAAAAGCAAACGACGGTGCTAGAGTGAACTCTGGATGAGGTGGATGGGTCTGCATCCACCTCATCCAGAGTTCTCTCTATAAGGTCTATATGGTAGACCTTCCAAAATAGCACTCACTTGTGAAGGCATGAAACTGTGTCAAGGCAGCTCCCCACGAGATCAAATGTTATTGACAGCATTGTCACAACACTATTCGAATAGTATACAATGTA
>NW_027114133.1:15559-16810 GCF_000696795.3 Halyomorpha halys
GAGACCTCAGGAACAGAAACTGAAGCTGGGGACTATGAGCGAGAGGATAACCAGCAAGGCAAGAGGAGGACTTGGAGACGAAAAGGAGAAGCAGCTAGAACACGAGGAGAGTTCTGAGGAGCGTACCCACAGAGGGGCTCCCGCACGTTGGAGATCAACCATATGAGAGGAGAACACGGTGGTTTGCCTATAATAGAGATTACAGGAGTGAGGTGTTTGGTAGACACTGGTAGTTTCAGTACTATCATGACCCGAGAAGCTCTGGAGAAGTTGTGTAGTGGAGAGAGAGCACACCGGATTCAAGTATGTCAGTGTAGGTTAATCACCTTAGGTGGCCCTTGTGAGGTAGAGGGGGAGGCGGAAATAGGATTGAACCATTGGGGATTTAGTAAATGCATCTTGAAAGTACATATTGTAAAGACCATGCTGAGGGAATATAAAGTAATTGTGGGGTGTGATCTGCTAGGGAAGGTGGGCGCTTGGATTAAGAATAGCAAGGGAAAATGGAAGATTAAGATAGGAGGTAAAACCTACAAATGTCGTCAACAACAGAGGAATGAGGGTGCACGAATTGGGGCAATCAATCAAGCTGAGGACTGGAGAAAGCGACTCAAAAGGGAATACCAGGATATTTTTTTTTTGCAGAAGGGGATATCCTCGGAGCAACTGGTAAGACTATCCATGAGATCCCACTGAAGCAGGAGAGGGTAACGTATGTAAAGGAAAGGAGATACCCACAGGCACTACGTCACCACATCCGGGAGGAACTCGAAAGTTTAAAACGACAGGGAATCATTATCGATAGTACATCCCCATACAATAGTCCATTATGGGCGGTTAAAAAAATGAGTGCGCCAGGTGAAACTACTGAAAAGTATAGAGTGGTGATAGATTACAGGAAGCTGAACGAGAACACCATTGACGAAAAGTATCCAATCCCCAGATTTGAAGACATTTTAGACAGACTGCGCGGGGCGACGGTATTCAGCACACTGGATTTGAAGGCTGGGTATCATCAAATTAGGATACACAACTTAAAGATTTAGAAACCGACACTTTTACATGAAAGGGGTACAAATGGGTGACCTTGATTGACCTCTTCAGTAAGGCTGCAATGGCACACCAGGTGCAAGATAGATCTTCGGAAACAGTATTGGCAGCTCTCCGCTTGTGGTTTCAGTTCTACGGAGTTCCCGAACGCATCTCATCGGATGGTGGAAGAGAATTTGACAACTCTTTGATACGAAAGGA
>NW_027114133.1:22564-28297 GCF_000696795.3 Halyomorpha halys
TGGTGGGGGTGGGAGGGGTTGCTGGGCTCCCACTTGGTCCGGTTCAGGAGAAGCTGGAGAGTCCGGTATGGGCTCCGACGCAGGTGCTGCTGTGGCCGGCTGGAGAAATGACGAGTAAGCCGTGGCTGTACTCGCCATTCTATTGGTCCTTGGTCTGGTGGTCGTGGTGGCCGGTGGTTGAGCACGAGCTGCCGCTGACGGCCTCGTAATGGCTGCTGCTCGTAGTTTAACTTTATTGGGTTCGACACATCTCTTTATATACTAGCGATCAGCTGATCTCCTCAGTCAGCTGACATCGAAGTAACAGCTAAAGCAGTTAAAAAAAAAAACTTGAATAGCGTGTTCCAGAGAATAAGACATTTTGGGCTGATATTGTCGGGGCTGGGGCAGGAACAAATAATAATTTTTGGGTCACACGATTTATAGAGTTTCAGTTTCAAGTTTCAGCTATTCAGAAAATGAAGGTACCTAGTGACATAAAAGGAATTCGCAAGTTGTTGGGGACTCTAAATTATTACAGGAGGTTTGTTCCAGAAATGGCGAGGTATCTCGTTCCACTCAACAACCTACTCAAGATAGGCAGGAAGATGATCTTCATCCAGATGATAGAGGAAAATATCAGACGGTGTATGGAGAGGTTGCTACAAGAGCCGGTCTAGCTTTTCTAGCGTTTAATCGGTCATTCACGATTCTAGATTTGTGTCTAATTTCGGTCCAACCCGGTTATGTTATTTCACCGGTTCCCGCTATACACGTGTGTGCGCGCTTACTCTGGTAAAAAAAAAAAAAAAAAAAAATACTCTGTTAAGATCCATATTGTTCACATGGTGATATATGTATTGGTGATCAATTAATTAAATTTACCAAGTCAACTTATAAAGTAAAAATGAAGTAGGAGAGAGGTAAAAAAAAAGCAAAACAAGAATCAAACAGGGAATGGTTTCGTACAAACATTTATTCAATATATTACAATTATAAGACAACATACTTGAAATATTTACAAAAGTGCTTTTAGTACAAAGAGTTTGCTACAACAAAACTGCGAAAAATATATTCTCATATTTTTTAGCTCTGAGATTCAAACTTAAAAAGAACATAATGACTAATAAAGTTTAATTATATAATAAATACATTTATCACATTTATAAATATTCTTAAAACTATTATTCCATCAATTTAGTTAGTTACTAATTGATGGAAGTGCTTTTAAAGAAACAAAACAAAGTTTTAAGATTTTCATGCTTAGTACTAAAAAATTATTCTTTTAAATGAAGGAAGATGGTCCGTGTAGCGGTCAAAAAGTTCATTCAGCAATTACTTGTTATACACAAACGTTTCACCCTATATCCTAGAGGTTTGGTGGGACTCAAATAAACGTCAGAGTATAATGCATTATTTTCACATTTATTTTTTAGTTAGATCTACACCTAAATAAAAAATAAATGATTGAATGTAGCTCAGGTAGGCCCACTTGTTTCACCCACCAAATACCAGTACCAGAAGGTGTAGTATAAAACTATTTTCCATAATTATAATTAATGTTTTTAATTTCATTTTTATTCCGTCTTCTAGTCCAAAAATAACAAAAAATAAAAATGACATTCAAAATGTATGACTACAATAATTTGAAATTGAGACTTACATTATTTTCTTATAATAATAATAAGTTAAAGACTATTTTAACTATTTTAAAAACACCTTTTTTGACCGCCACTCGAACCGTGTTCTATCATTTATTACATAATATCAACTAATAAGTTTCCATTTTTTAAAAAATCTAATATACAGCTTACAACTTATTTTTATTCTTTGGAGGGGACAGTTTCAAAAAAAGACTTATATAAGAACTATATACGGAGATAATATCTTACTGGTGAAATGCGTAAAATACACATACATAGGTTATTCTTAAGTGACACTGAGACTAGAACGTTAATAATTTCATTTCAACATTTACTTCCGGATTTTTATACCGGGAAAACATGGACGTAACATGGGTTCTTTGGGGAATCAAGATTCAACAGCAAAAAATGAAGACGAAGATCGTCGACATGCAGATTAACAGTGACACATCTAGAAAAACTGTAACGTCTGGAGTGAAAATTTTTTTTTTTGTATTTTTATTCTTGCACCAACTCCAGACAATAAAACAATATCGGTCTTCGACCACGGGTAAAGTAATTTCCGAGAACTGCCATTGTATTTCCGTTCATTGTAGCCTAAGTCTTGTTAAAAATTCTGGTACCTGTGAACATAAAAATTCATTTCGTTTAACATTACAGAAAACATTAGACATAAAAGATACCATTGAAGTGGGCTACTTTGCTCCTTAAGGAATAATATTGATTACATTACTATTTCCATTCATTCCCATATCTGTTCTATCGTTGGGAATAGAAATTTTGTTCGTGGTGGATATTTCCGAAGAAGTAAAATTTGGAAGTGGTTCAGCCTTCTCTGTCCTGTTCTGTTTTTGGGTGGAAGACGGTGATTTTTCACGGACTTTGTGAGAAGGAGTTAATGGAAAACTGGAAACAGAGGGAGAAGGTTAAGAGGGATTCATGGGAGAAGGAGAGGAGGGTACACTGGAGAGAGTTAGGGCTATGGTGGAGGTTCATACACGACAGTCGGACTACGTCTTATGTTTAATAGAGTTGTTCTACTAGTGCCCTACGACGATTTCTTATAAACTAAATTACTTCTTTCCCAACAATAAAAAATTGGACACATTTTAAAAAAAATACTCGTGTTAACCGGGATAATTTACACATTTGAAATGTGTAATACACGCACTGTATTCCTTCGTGTTTATTTTCCTCACAGTAACGAGAAAGCATATTTTTTTTACATGTCATTTGTTGTCCAAATTTCATGCAAATGGGACACCTATTTTGGTTTCTAATATATTGTTTATTGTGATATTATAAAATCCTATTTTAATTTCCCGCGGAATGGTGGGATTATTAAACGTTATAAGTTAATTATTACAATTGTGTTTTTCCTTATTTTTGAAATTCGTTAATCTTTTAACCTCTTCTACATTTTGATATTGTAATTCTTCTTATATTTCATCTAATGTACAAACATTTAAATCAGGACACCATATGACACCTTCGCTTAGGTTTACCCTACCAAGCGGTTTTACTTTTATTGCGACCTTATTTAACATTGTTTCACATATTAGAAGTTTTTCAGATTGTATCTCTGTAAAAACTTCGATTAGGAGGGTTTTCATTTTTTTGCAATTCAACCAGGGAATTTTTTTGCAAATTCAACCACCCAGACCAAATTATTAATGCTTTTATAGATAAAAAATGATGATATTCATTTAAATTCTGAAGGATTTCCTTCCTTTTTTGTCTTTTTTTTGTAATGCAGGTTATTAACTTTGCTTTTATCCAATTTAAGGGGGAAGACTCTTTAAGAAGAAGAATTGTTTTATAATTAAGATTTAAAAATAAATATATCAATTTAAAAACAAAACTAAAAAAAAAGGATACAGTAAATAAAATATATATACTACGTAGAATGAATAAAAATAAGAAAACAATATAACAAAAAATAAATGAAAATGTGACTTGTCGTTTGTAGATACAAGTGTTTAATCCTCTGGAGCTCGACCAGATGAATACTTATTCAATACAAAAAGTATCAACACTGACTGAATATTGTTTAGTGTTACTGTGTGTGGCCCACCAGTAGTAGTGAAAAGTATTAGGGTAATAAAGGGCAAAGAGAGGAAATGTGCTTTTTATATGGTGGCTTGCAACTTCAGTAGAAACATTATTCTACATTATCTTGCATTTTACTAACATCACTTTTCTTCTTTGTTAAACAAAATGCCTAAAACTGTCATTATTGCATTAGGTCTTTTCGAACCTTAAAGGTAATTGTGATCTCTAAGTTGTTCGATTTTTAAATATTAGTTTTAATTATTAATATCTATCATGATCTTAATATCCAAAATGTGTCCTCGCATATGGTAATAAGTACCTCAGTTCTCAGTTTTTTTTTCTAATTTTTAAATTTTTTTCAATACAAAAGTCATTTAAAACATATTAGAAAACACTTGTGAGCATAATTTTAATTGATTTTGGTCTAGATTTATAATTAAAGAAAAATTCTGTTTTTATATATTTTTTTATGATACCACTCCTACTTTCATTATATGAAAAATATATGTAAAGCTTGAAAAAAAAAATTAGTAATTTTCACGAAATTTTTAAGGAATACAAATATAATTCATCAAATATAATTTTTTCAATTTCTTGAGACTGGTAATTATTTATTAAATAAACCAATATTATCCATATATAGTCTCAACACTTTTTATTACATCAATAGTCCATACAAAAAAGGTTTGAGACTATATATAGATAATATTGATTTATTTAATAAATATATTACAGTTTTTAGTGATTCTTATTTTCCGCGGATCCGCAGTTAGTACCAACTGTTGTTTTCCAGCTATTTTCAATGAATTTTGGAAAGTATTGGAAATTATTCAAAACAACACAAAAACTTTGCTCCACTTGTTAATTTAAAAATAACACTCACAGAAAGAGGTGTGTAAGATTTTTATTTAATTTGTTCTTCAAGTTAGTTGAGTAATAAATTTTAGACTTTTCTGACTCCTCTAATTGGACCAAAACACATGATAGCGTAAGTTGTACATATTCTGATGCTAACACTTTTTATATAATATATTGAATTATAGAAATGTTAGAATTACATATCAGTGTTTGTAACTTTAGAATTTAGAATGAAAAAATACTGATGCTACCTATTAGTAATTATACTTTATAATTATGAACAACTAAACACAAAATGACATAGTTCATTCCATTTTAATCTTAAATCTAAGGAAAATAAGATTGAAAAAGAATGAGTTGTCGACTAAGTACTCATCACTTAATAATACTTAATGTCATCACATTGCAATTTCACTTCGTTTTCCAATGAATTCATAGCATTAAAACAAATTTAATTATAACTATCATAATATATAATTGTTAATATAAAAAAGAGAGTATATGAAATACATTAAACATACGGATTACTTCGTCCAAGCTTAATTACAAATATTTAGGTATCAGTGATAATTTTCAAGAAATATATCTTTTACCTGTTTACAGAGCAATAACAAGTGAGGCAAAAACCAATATTGCTGTTGTTATTGTCATCCTTGGGCTTGCAGCAGCAACCAGCTCCATATCTTCTAGGCTTGGTTCTGAAGGATAATCTAGAAATTAATACAACGCTCAGTATCTAAGTAGTAAATATAAAGTTTATAATAAATTATAAAATGCAGTGAGAGAAAGAAAGGAAAGAAACATAACAAGGTATATTTTTGGAACAACAGCTCAAGTTATACATATTGGTAAAGTGGATAAATGTAGTGAAGTGGTAAACATGACATGTCAAGGATTTTTATTTTATTTTAAAACATGAAAAAATGTTGTTTTGTTACATTTATATGCTAACATAGATGATATTAGTATATTATTATTCTCTGATTAGTGTATTGTATCGTTATTTACCTCTGAGGCAAATTAGGGATATGCAGAGTGTCGATAATTGATCCTGATGTTCTTTTTAACCAGCTAGGATTATTAAAAAAATTGTAGCCTTTAAATGTAGCCATGAATGGTCATGTAAATATGAATTTATTTATTTATTATTTAAAAGACCAGCCGATATGCAGATGCAATGATCAATCTTTATTACAACTAT
>NW_027114133.1:28362-37289 GCF_000696795.3 Halyomorpha halys
TATATTAATCGTATCTGGGTTTAATTAGTCTGCATATTAAAATTTGTCTCCGTTATGTTTACCATAGTCTGTAATTTAGTACTAATTATGGAAATTATAGATAAAATTGTGTGTCAATTTTAATCATACTATTATTTTATAAAAACCTCTTAATACGAAAATTATTGGAAGTGAGTTAAATTACGACATAATACAAGTTGAAATTCGTAAGGTAATTTTTAATGGAACTCCACCTCGTTAGTTATAATTTTATTTTATGATGCTCCTCTAAAATTTTAATAGTTTATGTAGTTAAGTTGTAAAAAAGTTTATTTTATCTCTACATTATAGAATGTTCCGTGAAAATATAGTCGGTCCTAAAAATCTGCAAGTCAAATTTAGGAAGGGTAAATAAATAAAAATATTATTTTCTTGTAATAAATAATAATAAAGTAATTTTGATAAAACATAATAATAAATTATAGGTAGATAAAATGATTTTGTGACAAAGCTCATTAGAGGTGAAGGATCAAATTATGGGGTCTGCTAAGTATTATTACTTGCATGCATAATTTATTATGTGTGTGTTAAGAATAATGTGGAGAATAATAATACTGAAGATAAGGAATATGGGATTGGATTAAAATAAATTAGAACATACATTCTTATTTTAAAAATAAACATCTTTAAATAGAGTTAAAGTCAAGTCTTTTACTTAAAATGAAATCGATTTTTTTTAATTTTCTGCATCCTTGTAAACATATTATATTATGTATATACGGGTCCAATATTTAAGAAATACTAAAAGTTTAAATAAATCGATTCACAATCCCGCGATCATAAAATCAATTTCATTACTTTTTTCAACATCTCTGAAAACATATAAAGAAATCCTAATATTTTAGAAATTGAAAAAGTTCAAAATCGCGCGATTATGAAATCGATTCTTATTTCATTCTCAGTACCTCTGAAAAAATATTAGGGGCCCTTATATTTTAGTATATAAATATACTATATATATTAGTTGCTTATTTCAAATGATAGCTAATTTAGTTCTAAGAATTAATTAGGAGCAAACAACTAACCATTTAGTTTTAGTTTCCAAACAGCTAATTTAGTTTAAGTTTTTAGTTGTTAGTTATAGCCAACTTTTGACCAACTCTGAAGTGAAGGATCGAATTATGGGGTCTGCTAAAGATCATTACTGACAAGCATAATTTAATGTGTGTGTGCGCTAAAGATAATGTAAATACTTTAGATAAGTGACAAAGGAATGGTAAAGGACAAAAAATAGAAAAGAAATTCTTAATTTAAAAATAAATATCATATAATGGAGAAATTACAAGAAACGATAAGAAACAAAACGAAATAAATTTCTTAGGTTAAGCCTTTTTAATTGAAAGAAAAAACATATCTCGAAGTGGAAATGCTGCGTAGCACAAATGTCGGTATGCTAGTTTACAGAACTCTCGAAATGTTAAATCAAATTTTCCCCACATTTCAATCAACTTGTATTTGTTGTTATGATAGTGAGTTATGCTAGAGGTGCTGAAGTTTCTAACTGAAATATTCATTTTCGATATTGAGGTATGACAATCCGATTTTAAAATAGCAATAGGATATTTTTCATACATTAAGTATATAAGGATGCAAGTTTTTTTTTTTTTAAAACTAGAAGCAATATTTATTCCCCCCCCCCCAAAAAAAAGAGTGTTAGTATAATAAAAATGAATAGGTGCGATAGTTAATTGTTTAATAACATGTATGATACTGATTGTTTGATACCGTATATGTCCTCACCGGATCCACGGGTGTAAAACTGGTACAGGTCGGAGACTTCGTTCCATCCATAGCGGTTCTTGGCCTGGGCAATGGCTTCGTAGACAGAGGATGCTTCTAAGCCGCGAATATTGTAGTACATGAGGTGGAAGAGGTTGTCGCCATGTGGGGGGTGTACGATCAATTCGTGCCATTTACCGTGTCGCTGGTGGGTGTCGTTCATCTGCAAAAAATATAATTAATAAATAATAAAATGTAAGTGATAACTTAGAGAAAATAATAATATTTACTTAGTGATACTAATTATATTTATAAATACATGAAGAGTTAATATAGCAGTTTTAATACAACTTGGCATAGAAAGGATGCAATAACGGTAGGAAGAGCCACTTCAACTCCTCATTAAGGTGGGAGAAGGAGGTGTCCCCCAAGGGCTACTGATGATGACTCGAATAAGACAATTTAAAAATCCTTGGTATTCATCAAGAACCCCAGTAAAACCCCAAAATACCGATCATCATAAAAAATCAAAATAGGGGGATATTGAGGAAGTAACTAGGAGTTTACGTGTTTTAAACAAATAATAAAGGTTATTTAGTCGCTTCAGGGTAGGAAAGGTACGACTGGATATATCAGAGATGTAATTTCAGGTAATGATTAGGTCCAAGGTTTTCAACGGTTGAATAGAAGTTAGTAGGCTTATTATTTAGGAACAGGTTTGGAATTGGAGAAACAATTTTCATGAGATGGTTGGAACCTACTACAATTGCCATTGTTTTCATAATTTAATTTAAGCTATAATGATTCCCAACAGGATTATAAGATGCATAATGAAATATTTTCTAGTCTGAATTTCCTAAGGTTTTCCCACCTGCACTTAAAATTTCCACTAACTATCTTTTATTTTTATATCGGATTTGAAGAGAGATTCATTTACCACATCGTCGTAAGCACGACGGGGAAACAATCGATTTATTCACCTGAATGACAGCTTTGACATGCAAATCCAATATAATATGCAAAGTGGTTACTTATAAACTAAATTTCCCCGATAAATAACCCTAAATTCAATTATTCGCATAATGAATAAGAGAGAACGACAGTCGAGCACGTTTAGCCGAGGGGCCCAAAGATTTTGGTGCAGAAGGTTGTGGGCTGCATAAGTCATCGATGGAAGGCTAGGGCCAAAACAAAATTTAAATAATTAAAAACCATACCATTATTTTATGGTATTCTGCTTGTGCTGAGTTTAGATTTTAAAGCATCAAATTCCTCATGCACCTCAAAGTTCCTTATTGTTAATTTGTTTTTTAAATTGGAAAAAAATAGTAATTTAAGTTTAATTTCAAGTAGAACTTAATCTATTTTGTAATCACATGAGTGATGGCAAAACATTTTCTTTTTGTTATTTCTCTACCCGATCTTACTGATCGGGTATACGTTTTATGGCAGCAGTGAGGTGTTACATATAAGTAAACGTACGTCACTGCAGCATGATGTTCTCATTTCACAACTTATATAACAAATGTAATTTTGGGAATAAGGCTAAGATTAATCATTACCATTTGCCGTAAATTGAAATAGAAGTTAAATAGTTGGAGTTGGAGTAAATTAGTTAAATAATAGACGAATTCATCAAGAAAGTTTTTTTTATTAAAATTCAATTTTAACACAAAGACACATTATATGTATATATTATATACATATCTACATATTTATAGTATTATAGCCTACAAATATTTTAATGAAACATTTTTATAAAACCCCTTTTCCAGGCAATATAATCGGCAATGTATTTTCCTTTTCCACCCCAATGAAAAATGATTTAATGATAGTCAAATAGTTTTGTGATTTATGCAATATTCTGTATAAGGGTCATTTACCTCAATTATGTGGTTGTATACATATATTGAATATGTCTCAGTATATATGTTCACCTCCCAATTATCAGGATTTCAATTTAATTTTCACAGGTTCACAACTATATCTAATTGCCTAACCTAGCCCTTTTCTTCTCTAGTGTACCTAACTCTTTTTATAGTTTGCTTGTAAAATGAGCCGGAAAAATTATATCCTGAAGAACAAGATTTCAATTCACCTAAGTTACTGTTGTTATAATTTGAGTTTTATCAACCGTCCTACAATACTTTATTTTATATTTTAGAATTTAATTCTATATTTATATTTTAGAATTCAATTTCACCTAAGTTACTGTCGTTATAATTTGAGTTTCATCAACCGTCCCAGTAGACGAAAATATTTGGTATTCTATGACGTCTCAATTTGTTGTTTAGTCTTATGTAATTTTCTGCATAGTTTGTCCAAAATCGAGGTAAAAAGTTTGAATTTTATTGGGGAATAACGCCTCCAGGAAGTGTCGGATCAAAAAGATGCTCTATGTGAATTACTTTACTTTAAAATCTCATTTATTATCAGAAACCTATATAAATTAACTAAAAATATATAATTTTGAACCATAAAGTAAATACATTTATGCTCTCCATATAATTAAATATTTCTACAATATAATAATAACTGATAGTTTTCCAAAAAAAGTTCATAAAAAGCTTCATTGAAGTTTTAAATTTTTTTTTTCGGTCTATTACTTAAGACGACTCATCCAATAAATAACCTTAACATTTTAATGAATGCAGAATAACCTGATACCAGGCATCCCCTAGGAGGGACAGATCTTGATGGTTCCTAACTATCCACAAAAGGGAAGACAGATGAAAGTCTTTCAGTGATGGAGATAAAAAAGGTGAATTATGAATGAAGGGAGAGGTGGTGTTTTTGTCCTTAAATATGTTTTATGTAAGGCATTTCATTTAGGTAATAAAATCTCCCGTTAAATATTATTGCAGAGAAATAAAAGATTGTAAAAACTGTTTTAACACTAATAAGTGAATCTTCATTTTGAAGACTGAATCATGGCCTAGATTGTATGTAACTAAATGATGTTCTTTGTGTCACAGTAGGTGACGCTACAGCAATATTTTCAGCAATATCATTAAATCATAAATCAAAAAATAGTTTATGTAGAAATAAAATAAAAATAAAAAAGTGTGGGCGAAGGAATTTGTTAATATTCGTGGTAGACTATATCAATACTAATCGTCACAATTTAGGACGAATCGGACGAGCTGATTTTGAAATGTGGGTATTTTGAGGAATATACCCCGGTGTAACAGAAAGTAGAGAACGGAATCCGATAATTTGACTAAAGACCGACAGACAGGCTGGGAACCAAAATTGTTGCTTGATGATAAAATGACGTGCTTTTGCATTGCACGTTTTTTTACGTGCGACAAAGACGAATCTAAGGACTTTATATATAAGGAAATATATATATATATATATATCTTTTTATTTTATGTTTCCTACATGAGTGCAAAGGTTCCCTATTTTAGTAGTGAGGAAGAAAAACAATTAAAGGCAAATTTTAACATAAGATATAATTCCATTATTTAACGGCAACTATTAGAATTGAAACCACTGGGTGTTACAGCTTTTGTAGATTTTAAAAACAAGAAAATACATTTTTAGTACTTTGTATGTTCCTAGTTATAATATATATCATAAATATTTGAAAATTATACCAAAATAAATAAAAATAATATAGTGTAAGAGTTATTATGTCATAAAAATCTCAATCCTTATGTCCATATATCAATTTTCACTTTCATCAATTTTTATTTATTAGGATAATGCTAATTCATTATTAATTAAATTTAATTATGTTGATTATTTAAATACTGATATTTACTACAGTATATATATGAGTTGTTATATAGAACCATCGTTGACTATCCAAAATTGTTAAATATAAAATATAGAATTTGGTAGTAGGTTGGAAAATAGTTTTTGGTAAGTAAAACAAATATATTATAAAAATTTGTTCCTCAATAACGAAAATTTAAGGATTCACATTTATCGTGTATATAAAGTAGTTTGAGGGAAAATTGTTAAATGATTCACTTGAACAGTTTATCTCAAAATCACTGTAGGTGGATTGGTTTAAACTACTACTCAACACCTCTATGACATCAATAAGTCTTAATTTGTTAAATTTTTAGAACATTAATGTGATCTTTGAAACTACCCAGTACTTATATACAAATGGCAGTTCAATATTTTTAGAGACCATCTTCATTTAAAAATGTGATATATGAATACAAGAAATTGATTTGGACAAACGTTTACAGACTAGTAAACATGGTTTGACTGTACATATGCAGATTTATACGGAATTGTAAGTTTATAATGGAAGGGTATATGTTTCTTTCATATAAAATCTATAAATTTAAAAAGAGATTTTTAAACACATAAAGTATGAGTCATGTATTAAAACATTTAAAAAGAAAAATGTATGCTTTATGCTTACTTGAAATATCCAAATCTTGTGATGAAACATGGTTGTCAAAATTATTATCACTAAGTGAATCTTCAATTTGTACTAAATACAGGTAAGATTTGAAAGCAATGGGTGTTTTTTTTCTAGCTTTTCTAGATTTTAACTAGTACTAAAGAAAACTTTAGGATATTGTATCAATTGCAGTAATTAATATTTAAAAAGAATATGTATTTTTTAAAATAATTGGCTCAACAGTAATAATATCACGAAAATACAAATCTTTACAACACAAACATATAATAATACATATAGCATTATAATAATCATTGGTCCAAATTCAATGGTTATTTTAGAGGTAAGGCTTTATGATAATATAAAATATAAATGGACCATGCTTATTCATATCACCTTTTCTAATCAAATAAAAAATAATTAAACCTGTCCATTTAATATTTTCCTCTCATTTAATAATATTTCCGAATGACGTTTGTGATGCTAAAACAAAGAGAAAAAGTCAATATCACCATTTATGCATTTCATAAAACCATTGATTTAAATAACACGTCTATAGGTTGAATTAAAAATACATGTAAACCTCGCATAATACAATAAAAAAAGAATACAGTAATTTTAATTAAAAAATGCACATTTAGGAATCAAAAATGAAAAAAGAATAGTTTACATCTTGGTTGGTATAAAATGTAGTTTTTAATACTTTAGATTCCATACCTTGGATTTTATCAAATGCTAAACATAGAAGTAATTAAAAATTATAGTTTTAAACTATATTCCGATACTAATTACATGATGGAACCTTTAGTAGTTAATGGAAAATATTTTTGAAATCAAATACATTAGTTACTCGAGACTTAGTTTCCTATTAAACTTATCACAAGCATTTTCCGGGAACTTTATGGCCTGGGATAAAACATATTTTATATGAGTAAGTATAAAGCAATTTTTAATTTCATTTTTACAGTTGGTCTGTTTGCCAGTTACCTTAATAATACGAGTGTCAGGATTAGAACTATGAGGTGGAGGAAAAAAAAATGAAATAGGATGCCCACAGGGTTCGGTCCTAGGTCAGGCCCTGTAGAAACTAGTGCTTGACGAGTTGCTGAGGGAGCTAGAAAACATAGGGTTCCTTGCCACGGCCTACGTCGACGACCTGGCAGTCATCGTGACCGAGAACAGCAGAGCCAGATTGAAGATGGAAGCAGAAATGTGTGCCGGTCTCGTGGGAGGAGGAAATTCAGTATGGCCGCAGCTAAGACTCAGGCGATACTAAGAGGGCTCATCCTATTTCCTTGGATATCCAAGGACAGGGGATTAGACTGGGTGAGGAAGTGACGTACCTCGGAGTGAGGATAAGAAGACGATTTTACGCCACTCCTCTCCTGATGAATTAAAGAAATATAGTGACTCTATCACTCAGTGGATTGAGCAAGATAGGGGGTGCTTTCTGGGGAATCAGGTACCCTGCTATAATGACCATTAATAAAGGCGTGGTC
This sequence comes from Halyomorpha halys, assembly GCF_000696795.3. NCBI lineage: Eukaryota > Metazoa > Arthropoda > Insecta > Hemiptera > Pentatomidae > Halyomorpha > Halyomorpha halys. Next base: position 35,986 of record NW_027114133.1, read on the forward strand.
GTGGGTATTCTGAGGCACGCATCCCCTGCGTGGAAATGGAACCTCAAGGATCAAAAGAGGAGACTGGCCACCATACAGAGGTTGGCTCTGATGAGGGTCACGAAGACTTACAGAACAGTGTCACATGAGGCGGTGCAGGCGCTGGCCGGAGCGATGCCCGGGACCTCATTCTCAAGGAGGATTTCGTCAAGTACGAAGTAAAGAGAAAGGTGTTGGTAGCACTATCGGAGGGACTCCGATAGAGGATTGGAGAGACCCCAAACCTATGGAAGAAAACGCTGCGAGAGGATTCCATTGATGAATGGAATGGACGGTGGCAGGCGAACCAGAAGAGCACCACTCTGAGGAAGTTCTTCTCTACCGTCTATTCAAGACTGAGAGCGGGGTGAGTCCTCCGAGATTATTGGATCTCGCATATTCTGACGGGACATGGTGGGTTCCGAGGAAAGCTACAAAGTTTTGGGAACAACATCGACCCTACCTGTAGAATCCCTGAAACTGAAGAGTATGTAGTGTTGAATTGCACAGACATGGAAGGACATCGTGCCAGGTTGTTGGAGAAAACCAGGATATACGCCCTCGCCGAGTCGAACTTCCCTCGTCTGATGGAGGAGAATTATCTCTTCTTCAGGGAATTCATCTACGGGTGGAAGGAGGTTGTCGGCCCGACATACTTTACGTTAGGAAGGGCTCGACCACCCGGAATCGGTGAGCCACCAAAACAAGGAGATGAAGATCAAGAAGCTGACGCAAACGGAGACCAGAAGGGCTGGACCAGGCTGTGTGCTGGATGCATGGATGACCGTGGATGCAGATGGATAAGGTGTAGCCCCATCTATAAGGCGCTCACTCGAGCGCTGGGCTGCACCACGGTTGAACCGCAATAAATAAATAAAATAAAGACAATTATTGGTGGCAGCAGAATGCGTAATCCTAGCTCACTACCTCACAGCTGCCAAGCCCCGTATGCCAGAAATGGCGAGGAAGGGGGGGGGGGAGATCGCAGTGCCAAAGGATGTAAAGGAAGTTCGGAAATTGCTGGGAACTTTAAATTATTATCGGAGATTTGTACCAAAAATGGCTGAGTATCTCGTCCCACTCAACAACCTCCTCAAGGAAGGGATAAGGGTGATCATGACACCGATGACCGAAAACAATATTAGGCAGTGCATGGAGAAGCTGCAACAGGAGTCGGTGCTTGCGTTCCGGGACTTTACTCGCCAATTCAATACCATTACAGACGCGAGTGAGTACGCGATGGGAGCGGTGTTGTCTCAGGAGGGTGAAGAGGGAGATCGCCCAAT
>NW_027114133.1:37459-38029 GCF_000696795.3 Halyomorpha halys
GAAAAGGAAAAAATCAAGAGGGTAGCACGGGAGAATTTACACGTCACAGACAGAATGGGAGAGATCAAAATCGGGACGATCGTCGACAGGAAGTTGGGGTCTAACAGCAGTACGAGGGTCCATTCAGGGTGATAACTATCAGAGAACACAACATAGTTACATTAGAAAGTGTTAGAGAACCGGGAAAGAGGAGAACTGTCCATATTTAGCAGTTAAAACTTCCGCCAATGATAATATAAAAACTGTGTGTGAAAAAAGTGTTCTCTAACTAGATTATATTACAGAAAATTTAGTTATTTATTCTATTTGTTGTTTTTTAGTTTTAAGATTGTTTTTGAATTTTGTAATTTTTTTTTCATTTTATCTTATTCATGTATTGTATGAAGAGTTCTTTAATTATATTCTTAGGTTTAAGTTATGTATATAGCGTTTACTTCGGGGAGCTTGTGAGTTTTTTTTTTTACAATGATATGTGAATAGGTATTTATTTTTGTTGTAAATAGTTTTCTTTATTGTTTTTGTTTTTTATGTTATTATATTGTTCAGTATTGATTAGTTTACAAGGACTGT
>NW_027114133.1:38079-58157 GCF_000696795.3 Halyomorpha halys
AAGTGTTCTCTAACTAGATTATATTACAGAAAATTTACTTATTTATTCTATTTGTTGTTTTTTAGTTTTAAGATTGTTTTTGAATTTTGTAATTTTTTTTTTTCATTTTAACTTATTCATGCATTGTATGAAGAGTTCTTTAATTATATTCTTAGGTTTAAGTCATGTATATAGAGTTTACTTCGGGGAGCTTGTGAGTTTTTTTTTTTACAATGATATGTGAATAGGTATCTATTTTTGTTGTAAATAGTTTTCTTTATTGTTTTTGTTTTTTATGTTATTATATTGTACAGTATTGATTAGTTTACAAGGACTGTTCGTAAACTCGTGGGGTGTAGTTACGGGTATATATATATTAATGACTTGAAACAGTCACTTAAATTATATTCATAATTAAGGTGGCTGCGCTGCTCCTTATTCAAACGCTTCATGCAGGTTTTGTGTCAACTATCATAAGAAGGTTATGAGATATGTTTTTTTGTTGTTTTCAAGTGATTACATTTTTGTTTATAATTGTAACTTTGGAAAAATACTTTCAATACACTGTTAGATTCATTAAAACTGTGGAAAGGGACATTTATTCAATTCTATTGTTTTAGGTAAGTAAAATAGTGATTCTACTTTGAAGTATTGAACTTTACTTCTGTAGTAGGTCTGTAACATTTCATTTATAATAAACTATTATTTAAGTTATCGTCTAACTATCTACTTTCTTCAGAATTACATATGTTTACACGCAAATTGTTAGTATATTTAAAATTTAGTACATCGCTTTCTTATGAAAACCATGGCTCATAGAAACGTGACGTGGGGCTATCGTTTCGAGATAAAGGATATATTCATTCCCGGAAGCAATATCTGTACGAGAACTAAAAAGTGCGGGACAAGATTTCCATGGTCTATAATGCAGAAAGAAAAGTATTTTTATAAAAAAAACAAAAAAACTTTTCTCCCCTAATCCGGAATGCCTGACACACCGGAATTATAGACATTAATGCTAAATTGATGAATAAGAGTTAGTGTATGTGGAAAGCTGTGGCAGCTTCCTCGTTACAGGGTCAGTCATGATGAACTTATGTATGAACCTATCATCGTCAGGCCATCAAAACTTCCTAACTGGTTACCGTAATGGTTTCTTAACTACCCAGCACAACGGTGTTTAAGTGTTTTATTTTAAAACAAAAAGTTTAAGTTTTTATTACTTCCAAATATATTATAATTATTAAAAATATATTATATATTTATCAAATCTCTTTATTATATAAAACATTTTTTAGTAATTACCGTGTAATATTTTATCTTTCATACAACAATAATAAAAATGGATAGTAAAAATTGAGTTTAACTGATGAATTGAAAAGACACTGAATTGAAGTACAAATTAAAATCCTGGGATAAAGACTTATCTTCTTTTTTTGTTTGCCTGCTTACACTTATATAGAATAATATATAGAAATAAAAATCTAATACGAACTACTAAATGCATGTAGATTACAATTAAAAAATCTGAGCAACGAGTAGTACAATGAAATGAAAAGCAGTATAAGTTTTAACATATAGACAAGGGGAATCCCCCTGGTATACTTTAATAATAAAACCTTATATATTAAAAAAAATACAATATTTTATCAATTTATAAAAAAAAAAAACCTTAATAAAGATTTTACGACACCTCATCAAATTTCTGATTAAATAATAAAGATTATTATATAAATCGTTTTAAAATTTATTTTAACTGAATATTTGGGTAATGATTTTTTTTTAATGGGATTGCAAAAAAAAAAGTATTCTCATTTCTCCAACTCATTGATCCGTAAATATTGTGAATTAATATCAAAATATTTCAAAATTTCTTGATAAATGATGTGATAAAGAGAGTCCAGAATTAACATTTACCTCTATTTCTCAGAAAAAAAACGAAGAATCATCATGAAGATATTTATTTGTTTTTAATCGGCGCGACAACCCATAACTGAGTCCTCGCCTGCTCATGTAGCTTCCACCAGTTTAAGCGGTTAAGTCCAGCTGCTCTCTAATTCCTCACTCCGAGCAGGGACCTCGAATCCTCTTCAACACCATCCAACCATCGAGGTTTGGGCGGCGTTTCGACCGTGTTCCATGTAGGCGCTCATTGAGTAGTTTATTTGGGATCTCATCAGCCCACAGCCTTGCCAGATGGCCAGTCCAGATTTTACTGAGCCGTAGATGCGTCTGAGTATCTTTCTCTCAAATGTTTGTAGATCCCTTTCATCGGACTTCGAAAGTGCCAAAGTTTCCGAGGCGTAAATCGGCACTGGTCGAATTAGCGTTTTATATAATCTAGTTTTTGTAGATCTTGATAATGAGCTACTTCCTCAGTCCCAACGCAAACTAAAATAACACCTATTTGCCAATGCTATTGGTCTCCTTATCTCAGCCGAAACGTCATTGGTGGTATAGACTTGTGATCCGAGGTAAACAAACTCCTCAACTCGTTCGAACGAGTAATGACCAATTGGAAAAAATCTTTGGTAAAATCTCTGTGTTGACCAGCAATTATATATTTGGTTTTGTTGGTATTAACAGCTTCCTGGCAGCTGGTCCCAAAGTCTCAGCTTTCTGGCAGCCCAGATCAAGAGGAAGAATATCATCAGCGAATCCCAGGATTTATCATGTGGATAGACAGCACATAAATGCTGATCTTGTATTATTGTTGGGGCTTTTTGTGATTGAAAATTTTAACTACCTCATCCCCAGAAAAAAAAATACAGATAAAATAAGGGAAATGAACCCTTATTTCTTATATATATTATACAATGAAATGTGGTTTATTAAATTTATGGAGTTGATTGATCGTCTATTGAAACCAAAAAACAATTGAAGGAATAAGGAAAAAGAAAATAATCTTTTCGATTGCTTGATAAAATGTAATAATATAAACAAATTTAAGAAAATAAACCATACACTCTTATTTAAAAAATACAAGAATTTATGATTACAAACTTTTATGGAAAATTAAATAATAAAAAATATAACTTAATGCTATTTTTTTAAAGATATGCTATGAAAAGAAATAAAACGAATAAATCGCTAATTTTAATATTAAGTGGAAACATACATATATACTTGACATAAAATAACGAAAAGAAAGTTACTCACCGTAGTTGGATTGGTCATTAAAGTTCATTGTGTGTCGGAAATAATATATAAGTCAATCTCTTCCGATAAAACTGCTATCATCAACATGGGATGGGCTAGTGCGTTATTACCTCAAAATTTGGTGGTTGAGGTTCCCTTATGACCCTACCCCAAATCTAGGAAACTGATGAATGGTAGTTAGCCGATTGGAAAAGGTACTAAAAACCTGCATTGCTCCACTACCTCTGAGTATTAGATTTTTAACATGAGAGAGAATAGTTAAAATTATTTCATGCTATGCTATATGTATCACCAGTAAAGTTTAAACAGGACGATAGGGTCTGTACCTCTTGCAATATAAAAATGAGGGATGAAAGTTAATTTTCTGCTAATCTCGTCAGTTTTTAGAATTAAGAGGTTGTAGAAGTGGATAAATAAACCATAGATTATTTAAAAGGAAAAATGGACCACTTTGATATGCTACCCTAAACAAGGCATTGATATATAAATTTAAATTATTAAGTGAATATGGTTCAATTGAATATGAATATGATCATGGTTTAATCATGAAAGTGAAACTATATAAAATGTTGCAAATAAAATAGATACTTTATCAATAGAGGTGAAACTTGGTATATCTCAATGACGCAAATGGAGATGACGATGAAGATGATCTAAATGACTCAAATGGAACCAATTTATTGAGAATATCGTGAGAAAATTATGGCTTATAATTACGACACATTGAGGAAAGTCTGAAATAAAGTATTAGGGGATAAAATTTATATGAAATAATCCAAAATGGGAAAGAGGTATTAGGTGATGAATAGTATGGAATATTAATAATTAATTAAAGATCAATATTTTATGTCAATTGCAACACTTTCTTCATCATAACCTATTTAGAGTTTAGTTATATTATTCTTAATTCAAATTAATCGAAATGTCAAAAATGATTATTAACTTAAATTATAATTTAAAACATCTAACCTAATACACTACATAATAAATTTAATAATAATTCAATATGTATTTATCTTAAGTATTATACCCGTTAGCACCACTAATCTGACTTGATTCAGTCACTTTGGTTTGGCAAGGAAGGAGATCTCACATCCACCCTTCTCTGTCTTCTCACATTTATAAGCATCTATTGCATCTATCTATTATCGACAAATTATATAGAAACCAATGATAAAGATTTAATATTTGTTTGTTAAGTGTTAGGTGCGTAAGTATGTTTTGATTTTGTTAGTTCAATCAGTAAGGTGACATTATTATGAGCTGTAACATCGAAAAATTAAAATTTTTAATGATTTATAAATATTTTTTTAAAAAATTAAATCTATTTTATAAGAAGTATATACTTGAGATATTAATAAATTTTAGCTTTAATGTAAACCTGTAATTCGAATAAAACAGTATTTATAAGGTATAATCATTAGATCAGTATTTCTTAAAGAAAGTTTATTTCTAGCTCCTTCATTGTCGTAATCAGGCAATTCCGCATATTCTTAATGTTATGCTGGTACATTCACTATAATATATGGTGCAGTACAACTACATTATAAAGTTGGATATTTTTTTACCATTACAAAAACCATTCTTATTAACTATAAATTATAATTATAATTATTAATATAATATTAACTATAAACTATAAATATAAATTATCCATGCATTGTATGACGTTATTATTTAATTAAAATGTGATATGTGTTGTCGTTTTAATTGAGTATTCCTTCAATGATTTACAGTTCTTTCACTTTATGTGTTTAGTACATACTTTTTAATATAGATAATAAAATTTAAAAACAATATTATTAAGTATAGTTAATATTATTAGTTTTAAATTTTGATATTCTATGATTTTGATTTATTTCATCCAAGTCCTAATAAATACACATAATAAATTTGAATTATTTTATTATTTAGTTTTCATTTTTAAAGGCCGCAATTTATGATATTTCCTGATGTTATTTTTATTTTTGAATTATTTAGTAGTCTTCCATCTTCAACAAATTTATTTTTATACATTAATAAAATATCTCATATCACGTCACGCCTGTTCGTCCATCTTCTATTTAAAGAAATTACGAATTATAACCAATTCATATGTATATTCGTGTACGGATCTGATGAAATGTGGTTAGAAAGAGTTATTGAGTTCCCTCGGTTTGAATAGATAAAGTAGATTGCATCATTGGAGTCCGTGGAGATGGGTCCTGGTAAAATATGTATCGAATAGCCACCAACTTGTGAGGCATGATGGAGAAAACGTGAAATATTGTCCTGATATCTACTATCTACTCCAAGCTGAAACATCTTTTAAGTCGAGCAATTCCGACGGATAAAAATTTACGGTATTGCATTAGAAAGTCTTTTACAATCAAATATTTGAAGAGCTTTATTCTTCGTTTTCCGAGTAAACATAAATTATGTTTTGTTAGAAAATTATTTTCATCTGGTTAGTGAATACTTTAAAAGTTTCGCTTTTAGGAAATCAAAAACTATTTTTATACGTATTGCTGGAATAATTATGACGATCGGTTTTGATTAGTCTGGATGAAAAAAATAAACAATACATGCACATAGTTATTTGTCAGTTAGGTTGCTTCTTCATTATCATGAAGAAGTTGACTAATCACGAACTGATTTCTACATAACCTTTTTTCGTTCCCTCCGTAGAGCTGTAACACTTTGAAGTTGCTTCCCGATCTTGAATTTGTTAAATCCATTCCTCCAATTTTTAAATATTTCAAGTAATAATAATCTGTTAATTTTAAAGGTTTAACAAAATTCTTAATCCTTCATTATAAGATTATGTTTTATAAAATTTACTCAAACAAAATTAATACTTTTTTTTTGGAAACAATTAACTGTTAACCAGAATCATCAGACTAAATGACAGGCCTAATAAAACTGTATTTTATTTAATTGATCAAAATATCCCCCAATATAAATTTGAAAGAAAACTCCTAAAATTTTAGTCATTTTTCCATTTCCTACTTAATGTCAAGGAAACTGTCTACCACACGAAAAACATAATGCATAGAATTTTTAAAGTAAAGTAAATTAGATATATTCGAGCTTTTTAAGAGTTCCATGGATTTAATATAATCCAACACGAAATTTTTCAAAAAACAGCTAGTATTTATGTTATAATTTTTCAAGACTTCAACATTGTGGCACATTTGTTGTTTCAAAAAAGTTTCATACCTGAAAAATCATACGAGTAATGTTAGACAACTTTCATTATACACCTTATGATGCAGATCAAATGTGCCCCAAAGAGTAATTTTTTCCCATTCATCATATTCTCTCTATTACTTTCTTGTATACTTCCGTGAAGCTTTTAGATTTTTTTTCAAATTTAATTAAATACATTAATTTAGATTATGCCTTTGAATTAAACGTATTTTGCTTATTAGCGATATATATTTCAATAGGAATTGATGACAATAGAGCTTAGGTCAAAGCCTATTTGGGGATGGAATCTAAAATGGGGAAATGGGTAGAGATCCTGTACAATACATTTATTTAATAAATTTAGTTCTGAGTCACACTTAATATACAAAAAAAAAATAGAAGTATAGAAATAATGTTCTAAGTCTAATAATAAATTTACATTGAAAATTTATGCTCATCGATCTAATGGGATAGCTATTACAGAGATTTACCCATAATAAGAAAGTCCATTGTATGTCATTTTATGCTTAATCAATGTGCACTCCAATATGTAATAACTAAATACCTTTTCCTTGAATTGTAGAATCCAATTATCAATAACAACCAATTGCACAAAATGATTAGTAGCCAGGATATCTATATATCTGTGTCACATGTTCAAAATTTAGATTTTCCTTATAGAAATTGTTATTTACGACAGTTATTGCCCAAACTGTTCAATATTATAATTATATATTTTTTAAATTATTATGTTGATTAATTAAATAAAATTTATGTTGATTTAATTTAAGCTTCATTATGAAAAACCATTATTTACCAAAATTTTCCTATACAACAACCTCACTTCATCCAAGGGCGGATATGACTCGACGATCCAAGTAAGGTTGTAGGAATCTCTGGTTCGACTGAAAGGCGTAGATCTGAATTTTGCAGGGCTGGGCCGACCTGGAACATAACGTATATTATTAATTTTGTTTAATTGTTAACGAACCAAAAACTTAAACAACCTAAATACTTTTATTGTACTAGTAGAATTACAAAAACTCGCTGATCAGGAAATTATTAAGTACTACATCATATATACAAGAAACGTTTTTAAAAAAATTAAATTAATGAAAAAATTACCAGCAGTAGTGTCAAAATTTGAATCAACCCCAAGTAATATTCGAATATATTAACATAAGTTTTAGAACATTATAAACTCTCTAACCACTCAAACCCCCTAGTTTCTAATCTTGCATCCTCTTCCATTCCTGACGATCCTCCGAGGCACCTGAAAAGAAGATGGCCACGAGACCAGCTAATGTAAAATGTCATTAGAGTGCTACCAATGGGAAGTTTCTCTACACGCCTGTAACACTCCAATTTAACTTAGATTAGATTTACTAAATGTATTATAATGTACAGTTGTAAATAGAAATAAATAAATATTAAAAAAAAAAGTTTTAAAACATATAATGAAAGAAATATTATAATAATATTTAACTTTTTTTTCAAATTAATATTCAATAATATTTCCCCTTACCAAACTCTTGTATTTATATCAATTGCAAAAATATGAAACAAATATAACAGTTTTAAGAAATTAACATCTTTCTCTTAACCGTTTATTTAAAACTAAATTTTATTTAATTAGTCATTCTTTCAACTAAAAGACTCCCATATTCCAACTGGTTCACAGATTTAACAGTTGCTTCCGACCGGTTTAAGGCATGAACGTACATTTTTTTTTTCTCTTCAGTGCCCTGACAGTGGTAACGAAAACTGAAGAATACAGATCCTATAATTGTTTGGGCTAATAGTAGATCCTCGCAAACTATCAGGAGACAGTCGTCTGTTTGTGATTGTGTTGTCGGGTTTTAACCAGGGCCTATAAAGAGGATCACGAGACCTAAAGCAGCTTCTGAAGTGTTTCCTCAGGCAATTCGTCTTTCCTATTGGTCCTCCACCAACAGACCGCTCCCAATCCTTAAAAAAAACGGAGAGGCTTTTTAAAAAAAGTCAGGGTATTTCTTGTATTTTTACTCCACCATCAAAGAATTGGTAGGTTGGTAAACTTGATAAATTTAAGATACATTATATGAGAATCAATAGTCTTAGATTCACGAATTTCTCACAAAGTATTTAGATCAAAATTTAAAGATCCCAAAATTTAAGAAACTACATAAGTAACACAGACTAAATTTTAGGTAAGCAATCCAGGTCTTCACGTGATGGCTTTAAATGAAATGTCAAATAATTAAAACGACTTTGAGCACAGGCTGTAACAAATTAAGGAAATAAGAGTAACTACGCTTTTCAAATTAAAATTCCCTTGAGTTGTAAGGTTTCTATAATAAATAATTTTTACGGAACTAAAGAACATAATAATTATAAGAATATCATTGTAGTGTTTGAATTTAAATTTCCAATAATGCACCCTTAATTCCACAGTCACATATCACAAAGAATGTTGTCAAAACTGGTAGAATAAAATATAACTTAAAAAATGCCCTCGATCATTAACTTTGCTTTACTGTAAAGTATTATCCTTTAATAGCATTCTACTTATCCCTATCGAACACATACGTGACCTAGGAATGCATTAGGACGAATGACTAGGTTGAAATGTTGGTATAAGAAAGAAATTTCAGAAAACTGTAAGTCACTTCCAATAATAGCGATATACCTAAACAAACGGTTCAAACTTCCAATCAATTACAAAAGGCATCATTGTGACTACAATAAGCCCTATTTTAACTTAAGGGATTGAACATTGAGGCTCCGATAAACCAGCGAGACTAGAGGCTGTTGACTACTTCTTTGTTCTGAAGTAGGTTTTGTAGAGGTGGCTTTGGCTTAGCTTACTATTGTTTCAATCGGTTTGAGGTTAGATGGGACTTTTAATTTATTATTCCTTACGATATGATTCATCTCATTTATGTTTTCAGTTATTGTTTTTATGATGTTATGTGGAACTGGTGACATTTTGGGGCCTCCAGACGTAGCTAGAGAGCTAAAAGCTCGAAGCCCACCTATACAATTTTTCTAGACGCCCAATTTATTGCCGAACCAAACATATCAGTTTTTTGTTTATTTATGAAACACGTGCATTCTAATTGTACAAAAAATATGATATTTTAATCCCCTAAACACGTAGCATTGTTGATTAACAAACATCTATACGTTTTTGAACATTCGGTATCTGGACTATTTTACAGTGCACTCTGATGAATAAAAAATAGGTATATCAGAAAACATTATCCAAGGCAAACTTCCAATCATAGAGATCGTGGCACAGTATACACCAAGACCGAACCCACACCTACCCACTTATCTAGACTACAGGAGGATGTTATAAATAACATCAGCATGTTAATGTAAGCTGTAAGTGTAACATAATTCTCAACCGGGTCCCCAAGTTAGGGAATGTAAAATGGGAAAACAGAGTGAGAGGTGAATGGGAGTACGGAAGTCGTGGGGTTTGACAATTTAGTGTATACCACAGAGCGTGCTACCAAGAGTAAATTAGAAAGCATAAACCTAGAATCATAGCCGGCAAACTTAATCAACTCCCCCTTCAGCGACCGGGAAAATGATTAACACCATACGCTGCGGTTTCATCATAGGGGATTGTTTAATTTTTACGAATCGTTTAGGATGACATTACTACTATTGAACTTTCTTTTTTTTTCTTCATATTTTTTTTGTGCTATAAAACCTCTGTTAGGAATAATCCTACATGAGAAATATTTGACTATGTGACGCAACGCAAATAAAAAAACAAACATTAATTAATTTCTTATTTCTTATATTCAACTACAGACTGGATAGTTTATTTTTTATTATACACTTCAATTAAATATGAAATCAATTATAATTTGTTTGTATTTAAAACACACATAATAATCATTATTGGTAAGTGATGTTATTAAAAATATTAATCGAGTTTACTGACATAAGATATTTTATTCTCTGAAATTAAATTAACAATATGGTACGTTACATGGCATTTATTCGATCATTAGTTAAATAATTAACTTTAACAGCATTTCTGTTTAATATAAAAAAAAATGTCTAAGCAGAAAAAGTAATTATATGACGCAAAGTTGGAAATTATTTTTATTATATTAATTGTATTTAAGAATAAGAATAATCTAAATAATAATTATTTTTATTATGAATTTAGCCAATTGAAGGTCATCGTAAGGTTTTGTCGGTATAAATATTTGTTGTACCTGCGGAAAACTTTCCATTCCCACGCTTTGTTAGGGCAAGTATCGCAAAAAAAAAACAAAGTAAACTAAAGTCAGAATAATGCAGGGATATTTTTCTTCTACCATGGATAAATACCTTCTTTATTATTTTATTTTTTTTTTTTTTACACCCATTCACTCTAACCCTACAATGTTATTTTTTCCGAATGGGAGTACTTGTTTTATAGTATATTATTGGTATATTGTCTTTCTTAATCACTTACATATATTGTATCCCGTTATTTTAACTTTATTTCTTCTTTGTTTTTCTATCCATGATTTCTTTTTTAAATTTATTTTATTTTATTTTATGATTTTGTAAATATTTCTTCTCCCCCTCTATTATATATATTATCATTTATTGTTTACCTATTTTAATATATTTTTTGCAATGTTTACTTTAAAAATATTTTCGATTTTATGTGACGATATTATACTTAACTTTGACTTCGGTCAAAATAGGTATGAATTCTGTCTCATTAATCTTCATTTGATTTTATTCTTTTCCCTTTTCATCTCTTAATTTGTACTTTCTTTAATATTTCTTCTCTTATTTTATGTCATATCTATCTGTAACTATTTCCGATTTAATTTATTGTTTATAACCTTTAATTGTTTCTTATTATATTTTACGTTTCATTGTATACCCCTGTTATTTTCCACTATGTTTTTTTTTTGTAACTATGTCAAGTGATTATATCTTTTTTAGTCCTGACAAAGCCCTGCAATGTGGAGCGAAACGTTGGCTCAAATAAAAATAGTACTCCCATTTACTATTTGAGTTTTATTTGACCACACCCGGACCATATTCCATTCATTGATACCTACTGTCAATCAACAATCTTCCAGTACGTTATTTTCTTCTATTTTTACAGTTTATTAGAGTACGGTAGTCTTTGCCATCTGTCAATTAAATTTTAGCTAACTTTTTCAGAATCTTCCTTTCAAGTTCTCTCTTCCAAATCAATGATGGCATTGAGTTCATCTATCATATCATAACATTGTTCGCATGAGAATTTTATCTGTGCAGTTTTCTTCCAGAATAGAACAAAGGGATGTACTCAAGCAATTCTTTTAAATTTAGTGCTACATAAAGCTATCGGTTCAATTGACCATAGTTTGTTGGATTCAATTGGAATAGTAGGATTCAATTGACATGCCGTTCATAATTGTTGGTTACTTAGATAACATTGCGATTTTATTAAGATGTGGCTTTCAATTCAAGAAATTTTTCCCATTTTTGTGTTTATAATTATTTATTTTATTTTATATTTCTGTACGTTGATTTACAAATAGTAGTGAAAACTTTTATTAGTTTGAATACACCAAAAATAGAAGTTTCAAGGATTTTTGTTCATCTCTTTGATATTTTTTTTCCATTTTAATTATTTTTATTTAAACCCTAGGAACATCTATATTTCTTCATCGACTAGTTTTAAAAATATAATGTTGATTTAAATAATTTTTTTTGGAATAAAAACCAATTCATGAAAATTCACCTCTCTTCCTAGACGTTCCTAAGTTCGAAATTCTTTATTTATTCTACACAGTAAACATAACATTTAGTAAACCAATAATACGTAGAATACCCCTATTGGGGATTTCCTTCTAACATTTAAATCTTTATTGATTAGCACAAAATAAATTTTAAACCGGTTGGGGGACAGAAATGAGTCGCAATATTGAAAATCAGACATAAAAACAGAATGTTAATACCAATGCTGACCAATCGATATGCATCAGACCCCCGAGCAAAATCTCATTGGAAAATATTGCCTTAAGGAAAAGATTACCGAGCGTAGAAGGGGTATGTACGAATTATACAGCGATCTCTGAGCTTCTCATTTTCGATGTCTAAACAGCTAGTATAAATAATTATACTAAATGACTTAAAAAGTCGGAAAATTTCGTTATGAATACAAAAGTTAGGTCAGATATTGCTTGAGAATCAAGAAAGTTGAAAGGACCACTAATAACGTGGATATGGCAGAAACATCAAGAAGCTCCTGTATCTGGCTGAAATTACATTACTAGAATAGTATATAATACCTCACTGGACACATTTCGGTTTTCTGCACCAAACTTCCTATGGTATACATGCCAATGTTATGAGAAATATAACATTGATGTATGCAGCGCGTATAAAGAATAACTAAAGAGGAAGTAGGAGATATCTGAATAAAAATTATCTAAGACTAATTGGTTAATAAATTACAATATTAAAATCACGTGTTGTAACAATGTTGTGACAGGGGGTGAAAAGAATCATATCTTAAATGTTTATTAGAATCAAGAAAACAATTGCTGAAGTGCATTGCTACGTCATACGTGTAACGTTAAGAATATTGTTAGGAGTATTTAAGAATACAAACATCATGAAAGTTGATGTGCGTTAAGGCAAAAAATAAATAAATAAACAAATACAAAAAAATAATAATAATGCAATCATATAGGAACAAGGGTGAGATAAGTGGAAACCCACATTATACCCAATGACTTTTATTTTCGGAGATGAGTTACAGTACTTGACTTGGAATTGAAATGTTCCTGAGAACAGTTATTATTTTCCAATTCCTCCTTCCACCCCCTCTCCCTACCCTCCGTTCATATTGCTTGCACTCGATTGTGGGCACATAAATCTTATTACTTGTTTTCATATAAAAGTAATACATTTCTTTTTCAATACTGACGTAATGCCTTTCTACCCTAGGAAAATATATTCAGGTTACTTGTCGTGTATTACATATTTTAATTTTTTGAGCAGTGTAGTTCAGTGAGTGAATAAACTGTAATTTCATCTTCTAGATTTCGGATCCCGCTAAAGAAGATAATTATTTATTAAGTTAAATCTATAATTAAGCAAGAATTAAGCTACTTTATATTTCTTTTTTTATAATACCCCGTCTAGTCACTTCTGACATACAGGAAGGGGGGGGGGTTATCTTCAGGTGGTAACCAACCTATTTGTGGAGGGGTCAAGTTTTCATTTCGTAAGACCACCACAGAAATGAAAAAAAGTTGATTCCCAAGGTTGGATTCGAAGAGGCGCGACTACAGTATTGAGGTTGCTAAGACCTTCGCCTCAACCGCCTGAGCTACGGACGCCCACCCTTATTGTAAATTGAACCAAAAACCTTTCATGGGTTTGTATAGATGTTTTTTTATATTATTTCTTTTAGATTCTTTGTAGCATAAATTGTTAGTTTTCCAAAATTGATGCTGCCACCTTCAAACATCTCAATTATCACCAAGTTAAAATAATTCACACAAGTTTCTGTTATATTGTCATTAAAATCAAAATAAGAGACGAAAACTAAAAATTACGATACAGATTTTTGAATAACTAACTTCATTTAGGATTCATGGAAATTAATTATTAGCACCTTACAATTCATTAAACAAAATATTGTTTGGAGGCGGATACCAAATGATTTGATGAATTTATCCCTGGAAGGAAAGAAAACCAGTACGTAAATAAAATTTATATTATTTAAAACTATAAATCCTATAAGTATTCAAAACTGTAAAGAAGAGTAATAGAAACATAAAACAATAACATATTGCTAGCCAAATTCCAAAAACTTTTAATAACATTTTTATCCAAAGTAAAGTTCTGATTGAATATTAAAGTTTCATCATTTATTAGTTGATTTATAGTATCGAGTAAGAATATATCTATAAAAAAATAAAACAAAATAGTGCGAGATGAGTCAGGAATATAGTAATCGTTGAACATCCGGATGTTTAGTGGAGAAATAACCGATTGGGATTGTACCCAAAATTTTTTATTGTAGTGTATAATTGTTACCTGTTAATTATTACTTCAATAATTTAAGAAATAATATTTTACTAAAACCAAACCTCATATTAGTAAATTATCATATTCAACTGTTAAATTATTAATTTCAATTATTATTATTATGTTCAAAGATTTTCAAAATGGTTATGTTGCCACAAAATAATATTTAATGAACTTAATTCAGAAATTCAAAAGTGAAATAAAAAACGAAAATACAGTCCCAGTATCAGTGAATTTTCGACAATTACTTTCAGGAAACTACGTTTTATAGTGAAATCTCATTTCACAAAGTAACTAACTTTTTCACTAAGCTATAAATCTACCAAGTAAATCTTGTATCATTCAACCTAAAATAAGGGTATTTATTACAAATAAGGCCTTTATTTAATTACTTTATTCCTATAAAGTTATTATAATATAGTTTAAAATTTTACGTTATCTGGTTTTATATTGTTGTGCGGGTTGGGGCGCAAGTCTCAGAGGGCTCGGTTCGGAACGTTGTGGGTTCGATTCCCACCTGGAGCAGTTAAACATTCATTTTTCGGCGGTCCCGAAGAATGAATCTTGACACTCCCACCTTGGGTAGTACGCGGCGGCAACCTAGGTAGCCGTCAGGAGTTGGCAAAAAGGACCACTAAGCCAGGCCCACTTGCCGGACTTGTCCCCCCCCACCAAATACCTGTACTAGTACCAATTATTAAGTTTTACATGTTAGGTTTGTAATAAAGTGTGTTTCTTTTTTTAAGATTCCGTAAGTGTATATTATTCAAAATTGTAAACGCATTTTAATGTAATACTCCTTGCATTCATGTCATTATCTCATAATCCCTCCTGAAAATGGGACTTTGTTTTATCATTAAAAAAATGTTGAAATATTAAAGAACAGAAAGAAAGAATAATAATAAAATACTGTAAATACTATGCTGTAATCGATTCCAGAGTTTGGTAATCTGTATTATTCATTCGAAAAAAATATATATCAATTTCAGTTCCGAAATATCAATAATGTTTCCTTTGTTCAAGGATTGTAATTTGATTCTCTGTATTACATTCGAAAATATTTTATATATTTTCATATTTAATATATTTTAACCAGCTTGATTTATTGTAAATAGGATATGATCTTTTTTTTTTTAATTACCAAGACTGGTAGTAGTAGAAAGGTAGTAAGAATTATTAATAAATATCTGTACCATTTTTACAGTTTCTATTCAGTTTAGAGACCTTCAGATTCACGGAGAAATTTAGTTTAATCAAACACATGGATAACAAAGGAATCGCAATACAAAAAGAAATTGTACCTTAGTTGAAATTTAGCTTATAACTCTTAAAAAATATATTTAGACTATTATAAAATATAAATACTTTTCGATATGTGTGAAGAAAAAAAATATTTAGCCGTATATTAAATGTTACTATGTAAATTGTTTGTATCATGCTATTGCATACTATAATGTAAACAGTTAAAAACATATATTGGAATATGTGTGCGTGTAATAACTTGCAATTATATTTTTTATGTGACATGGAAAAATAAACATAAAAAATAAATCACCAATACTATAACAATCTTCTCCACGTGGCTTTAGAATCTTTTCTGAGAGAACTTTTGTCTAGCCAGGAAAGTGTGCACAGCAGATAAAGCAATCCATCTCCTAATACTCAGATTATGACATCCCATCAAACAGGGATCATCCGGTAAGCTGAAAATAATCTTGAACTTTGTAGGGTGTAGGTTTCGGGCGCCATTATTTAGCCTTGGGGTCTTATCTGTTTTATTATACCCCGAGGGGTTACTTTGATTCCCACCCTTTGATTATGGTCTTCGATCTGAATGGAAGTTGTGGCAAACTATCGAACAAGTTGAATTAGCTGCCTAACCTGAGTGAAGTTGTGGTTGGTGTTCAAAGGATCTCCTACACAGCTTCTAGTACCGCCTACCATGGATAAATTTATATTCGTCAACAAGACCATAGAATATTCACAAATCAGAAACATACAGTGATGTAAGATTACCAGTTCACACATTCTTTTATTCATTAAGCTTGTTTCGCAAACGATACTCACAGTCGAAAAATTACCTTTTAATAATTAAAATATTGAAAATGCAAATCATAGCTTGTTTTATATATTTTTATTATATTTTCCCTTACTATAGCTTAAAGCACCAGACCGATGTCCATTTTTAGATTTTTTTTTACTTCATACAATGCTCTCATAAAAATCTGTAATAATTGCTTATTTTTTAAATACCATAACAACATTTATCCATCATCGTTTTATAAAAGATTTAGTTAAATTTTTCAGATTTCTTTTTTAATTTAGAAAATCTGTGATGTGTCGTGTTTGTTGAAAGTGTACGTCACATTATTGAACTCGTTGAAATTTCATTGGTTTTATTCTAGCAAGGTTCAAGTTAAAAATAGATAAGTTCCATACATGTGTAGTAATTTTATTACTATTTGTAATATTTTAATTTCATCACTATGTGTTTGATTTAATTTCCTTTAAAATGATTGAGTAAAAATAAACACTTCTTAACAAATTTATTGGCAATTATAATTTTCCATGTTTTCGGAAATTTGATTAATTTGGAAAACCCTATTAATCAAGGAAGATTAAATTTATATAAAAATGACTTTCAGTTCTTTAATTGGTAAACTAATAGGTTCAGGGTCAGTTACATTTTAATTATCAACCACTTATAGTTCCCTAAAATCATAGCGCTTCGGCCTAAATGGTTTATCATTGATTAACAATATGTATGTGTATATAATTACAATATAATGACAATACTATTAGAATATAAAATAAAATAATGTCGAAATTGAAATGAACAATTTTTAAACTACCAGGCCGTGATCCTATCACTTTTTTTTTTAAAGATATATCAAAGCTAATGCCTCATATTGAAGTAAAATCAACATTTATTGGATATGATTTTAATTAAATATTGAAGTAAAAATAACATTTATTGGTTGTTATTACAATTAATTTTATATATGATTTTTTTTTTAGCACTTTTACTAAAAACTATTTTCACCACGGGCTCAACTTTTATCTCAAGAAATATTCAACTAAAAACATTCTTAGTAACATGTATCTACACCAATATAATACTCTCATCTGTTATTGTATATTTTGATTTTTATATCATATGAAATTTAAGGTGAATTTTAGCAGGTTTATATAACAGTAGCAAAGGAAATTGAATTGATTTCAATTATTCGTAAAGTAGCATAAACAGAAACCGACATCTATTACAGAACTAATGTTATCTGGTGCGAGAATCAGAGAACTCCTAGTTTTATATTCTTAAGAAAATAAGTTCAAAAAGAAGGTTTAGAAGGTTTTTAAACGAGGGGAGGGTTGGTACATGACATAGGCAAGAAAGAATGGAGTTCCAGTGATATGCAGTTTGGACAAAAAATACTTTATCAAACTCAGCAGTTCGGTGAGGTAAAGGGTTGATGTCAAATAAACGGGACCTGGTAATACGGGATTGGACTGAGAATTTGATTTGCAGGTTTTCAAGGATTTAGGAGGGTCTTTGAGTACCAATTACTTGGATATAAAGGAAGCAATGATATAATACTGTCATCGGAAGGATGGATATAGCCACTGCAGCTAGGCGTAATCTAAGTTGATGCCGAAAATAAATCGTACTGCGCAATTCATACGACGTTAAATTTAGATTCTAGACTACCCGAGAGTCCATTATATACCAGGCAGCCATAGTCAATGTGGGGGAAAACAAGAGAGGAAACTAAGAGTTGACGGGTTTTAAGTTGAAGGAGATAACGGATTCTATTTAATTGCTTTAGCGAAGCATGGTTCGACGGAAAATTAGATCAAAAATGACACCAAGATTTTTCACTGACGTATGGAATGACGTAGGAATCTTGTTTAGGAAAACGTTGGGTGGTCCTGAGATTGATTTAAAGAGAGAGGGAGATCCAATTATGATAGCTTCAGTCTTTTCAGCATTTTACGTTTATTGTTTGTTCACCAAGTGCTGATACTATTGATATATTCTTGTAATCTTATAATGACATTTGAGGCGTCATGAACATAGAAGGAAAGGTAGATTCTTAAGTTGTCTGCGTATAGATGATGATGGGAATGCTAGATGGCAAGTGGAAGGAGGAGGGATTAGGGATTAGGGAGGAAATAGTTTGGGGGAAAACAACGGAGTGAGAATATTGTAAGATATCTGGTCATGAATAGATAGAAAAGTAACAGGATATTCTGATGAGGCAAGTAGTTTAATAGGTGAGTCAATGATGAATAAATTAAACCAGTAGTCAGAAAACTGGGTATGATGGCATTGTAAGGAACTACATAATAAAGGTTGATGGAGTAGAGGAGGTTTAACAGGTAGGTCTGGTCAGAGGTAGCGGAAAAAAGGTTGGTGTTGAAAATTCCAGATAAAATGATATTAGAATAGGAAGGTATAAGATTGTAAAGTGTGGTCTTAAATACGAGGGTAGGTTAATTATTATCTGCAATATAGTTACATAATTTTATTGTAATCAAATAGGAAACTTACAAGTACATCATTTTTCAACGTAGTTCTCTTGCTTTTCAATGTACTTGGTCCATCGTTGTACAAGTTTGATGATATCATCATAAAAGAAGGTTTTTGGTTGAGCTGCGAACCAGGAATTCACCGCTTCTTTCATTGCTTGGTTCAAGGTAAATCGACGGCCCCTTAATGCCTCTTTGAGTGGACTAAACAAGTGATGGTCAGGAGGGGCAAGATCGGAACCATATGAAGGATGTCCAGTACTTCAAAATCGAGTTTCTGGAGCGTTTCAGCAGTGTGGGAAGCAGTATGCGGAAGGGCATTAAGACGGGCTGGAACCACTATCTGTTTGGTTTAGTCTGTCGTAAAGGAAGGTATAGTTGGGAGGACGAGATGGAGTGTTTAAGTCAGGTTTAATTGCATATATAAACTTTATAATCAATATTAATTTCAAAATTTCCGATACTCGTGCACGATGTGATACTAGAGACTTTACCAATATAAAATAAAATAAACATTTTTACATTTCCCACAAACTTCAGTATTCAATAGATATAGTATAGTAGGAATAGTGGTTTTAAACTGATAAAATTTACGGGTTTCGTTAATCTAGAAATTGACTTCTACGATCTACATATAATACAGTCCTGATGATCAATGATGGTTTTTTATACCAACCAACATCAAACTGAAATTATTTAACCAGTTCTTTCCTAATGCATATCAATTATTCGATTTGCGTGATTTTTCCCCAATCACGCATAGATGATATTTTTTTATACTTTATTAAAACCCTGAGATCTCGGATCCTATTAAAATTCGTTTGCCTTTGTCCCCGATTCGCGTGTGGTATGGTGAAAACTATCTGTTCAGATCGATCATACCCATTTGGGTATAGATATCGATCACAGAGTACGTTAGGATATTGCTGAATTCTTGGAGTTCATTGGATAATGTACAATAAAATGGACTTGTTTAATGTACCTTAATTCCAGCAAGTCATAGATATGACATTTTTATAACTTAATATCGTATTTATTTGACATACTGCAATTTTAATTTAAATTTAAATTTGTTTAGTTTTTCACTTTTGTTTTCCTTTTTTACCCACTGATATGAGTTAGAAACGTTTTAAATTCATTAGACCAATGGTTTTCAACCTATTTTGGTGGCGGAATACATTAGGTATCCAATTAGGAAAGCGGTAGAAACC
>NW_027114133.1:61887-66341 GCF_000696795.3 Halyomorpha halys
TGACTACCTCGGTTCCGTGGCTCCTCGACTTCTTCTTTGGTCTCTGATGCTCCTGATGCTTGCATAGATTCATCTGAAGATCTACTGAACCTACGGTGGCTTCTCCGTATCTGTTGGACGTTGATGGTTCGCCCCAGTTCACATTTCTTCTTCGGTACAAATATGGGCACTGTTTGGCTATGTGCCCCTCATTGCCACATTCAAAGCACCTCATGCGCGGGCAATTCGCCACTAAATATCCAATTTTACCACATCCGTGACACTTGCGGTCATCCCGCCGAACATTGTTACTGGGTTTAACTTGGCTCCTTCTATTTCCGTGTTACTATTTCTCTTTTCCAACATCTCTTTGGTCTCTTCTTCTATAAGGGTTTGGCATGTTTCTTGGCCGATGATATTCCATCCGAGTCCACACTGGTTCCTCTACTTCCATTTGGGCCTCCACCTCTCTAGCGCTTGTATCAATGAGATCTTGAGCTCATTCCACAAACGAGCGGTCTTTCGGCATTCCCTCTTTCTTCCCCAGTTCTTTTGCCAACTGAATCTTCAGTACCGTGGATAGGAATTACATTCGACCCTGTACTTGAATTATGAATTCTTTTATAGCGTGCCAGGAGTTCTGCGGCATTCTGACCATTAGGCTGTCTCGGTTTTTTCGTTTCTCTGAACATCATGAATATATCCTCTTCTGGGTCCACCGCCCTCCTCCGAATGCCTTCTTTAATCTTTCTTTGATGATCTTCCAGGAGGTCTCTTCATCTGCCAGAATCTGATTAAGGATACTTCTTTTTACACGGCAGACTACCGCTATTTCAGTGCTTTTGCATCCTCGTTGTCCAATAGATCTTCCGACATCTTCGATTCTTTTCGCCCCATCAGGCGATAGCCCCCTTTTTTCCTGGGCAGTTGCCATACTAACTTTATTGTATTCGCTACATCTCTTATATACCCTCGATCAGCTGATATATATAATTTATGTATCGTCGAGAGAAAACAATGAATAAAAAGGATGTGAAATGACTCTTACGAGTTCAAGAAATAGAATGGCTTTATTCAGTCCAATACATCTTTATATATATATATATATACATCTCAATCAGCTGTTCTGCTCGAAAAGCTGATTTGATCTTTCAGCTGACAATCAGGGCTTAGCTCCCCCTCCACTCCCCCGCCAGTTTACGGACCATACCCGTAAACTACCGGAACAATATTTAAACATACAACATCAATAAAAATATGACAATAATAATAATAAACATTGAAAGTAACTCCTCTCTGCCTTATGCATATATAAATAGATGCTAGATTACAAAAATAATAGATTAACATACGAAGACAATATTTTATAATAGATTGCATAACAGTAAAATAACAAAGTGAATAATAAAAATGATACCAGAATAGAACAAAATAATAACTCACATTTCCTTGCAATTATTAACTTACAGAAATTTAAAAGATAAAAATATACAAAGAATAAAATAAAAACAATGATATAGAATGTATTCCAGTAGTGATGATCGGAAGGCACTTCCGCCCCCAGTGACGACGCCGCTACAGAAAGTTTCAGTTGTTCAAGGCTTCAATTGTGACCATGTTGTGTTCCGTTATTATTGTTATCCTGAATGTCCCCTCGTAGCGCTGAACCTCTTTCCCCCTATTGGAATATAATTTTCGATAAACAACCATTCCAATTTTGATAGCTTCTATCATGTCTTTGACATTCAAATTCTGCCGTGCCACGCGTTTACTCTTTTCCCTCTCGATCCTTCCTTTCACCTTGGTCCATATTTTCCTCAACGCTAGACCGTTATTTAGGATCTCCCCTTCTCCCGTCGTCGCACCTTTCTAATCCCGCCACCTGATGAGGCGCAATTGCAAAATTGAGTTATTCAATAAAGTGCGGTCGCGTCTCTGTTGATACGCATCTCAGATCTCTCCCCTGGTTCTCCTCTCTTCCTTGGTACGTTTCCACAAGTTGCTCCCAACCCCCTATCTTCTAATTCAGTCTCAGATGTCTCCGAGGCTTCTGTGGACTCACTTGGGGAATCATTTCTTCTTTGATGTACTCTTCTCCGCTTTAGAATCTGGGCGTTGACTTCCATTGGTTCCACCTGCCCCGACCCTTGTCTTAATCTGATTGTTAACCCCCATTGATTTAGGGTGTGGTTTCCTCTTGCTAGGTAGAGATTTGCGCCTCGGAAATTCCCTTTCAAGGTTCCCTCGCCTACCGCATTCATAGCAACTTATCAAGGTGCACTGCCATTCATAACAGCGCCGTTTCGGTTTCCGCTTCCGCTCATCTGGTCCTCAACTAGATCGGTTATCAAAACCTCCATTGTTGGCAGCTCGTCTGATTGTATTTGGTACCTTCTTCTTGGCGATTTTATCTCTGTCCATTCCGCCTCCGGTCTCTTGCGACGGGCTTCATGCCTTTCTCTAGCGTCATTGAGGTCATGAGCACATTCTAAGAAGTTCCAGTTTCTTGGTAGTGAACCTGGGCGATCCAAGTACTGATTCAGTTGAACCTTCAGAGCTCTCTTTATAAATTCCATTTTCTGGGGTCCCTCTGCTTAACGAAAGGTTTCGAGATTCTCAGCAAATTTGCCCTCTGACTGGCCTTGTATTCGACACTCCTTGAGTAAATAAAACTCGTCTTCTTCAGGTGTCCACCTACCGCCACCGTATAACATCTTAAACCTCACTTTCAATGTTTCTCTAGAGTGATTCAGATCTCCTGTGAGATACGGCCGATCAAGGAGGCTTCGTGTAGCCTTTCGCCAGTGTCTATTACTGTGCCCATGTCTTTCCTGGTTTTATCTCTTAATTTGTTCGCCGCCCTTAATGAAATTATTCAGATCTCCGATTACTCAGGTAAATGATTCAAAACATGCATATCTTCTCCTACAAAATCGAAATGATAACGCCTTATTATTCATTATGAGTATAAATAGGATTAGTTGCAATTTAAAAACTTTTTTTTCATAATTTATTTAAGGTATGAGAGGATATATTTTTTTAAATTTTATTTATTTATTGCAATATACAACTGTATTTACATAAAAACACATTAAGTAAATTTGACGCAATATAAAAATGGAGCGATGCAGGCATGTAGGCCATCCACAAATTATTATTATTTTTATTCTGTTTTAGAGGAGTCGGGAAAAAATGTAGAGAAACTACCCATTGGTAGCACTTTAATCTGAAAATGTTTAAATGTAAAATTGATTTACCGTTAGCCCATATGGCCTAATGATGCTGATATTATTGTTGATTTTTGTTGAAAAGTGTTTATGAGTGTTTAAGATAGAATTGTTGGCACTCATGAGATGAGGGGTGGGGAATGATTAGAAAAAGTAGGCCGTAAAGTTTATTCCAGAGCCCATGAAACTTTGACGCGGGCAGTACGATTTATAGCGGAAACCTTTTTTCCCACTTACCTGATAGTTCCATATGCTTCTTAGATTTTCCAAGGGAATTTTCAGCAACACAGGAGTAGTTGCCGAAGTCGGCTGCTTGTACGTTCTTTAAAGTGAGTGTGTGCTTATTACCCCTACTCTCCATGGTGCGGCGTTCTGTTGGGTCGAGCATGAAACTATTCTGGTACCACATTATCTGAAACAGGATAAAAGTAATTGATTGTTTAATTGTAATATCTATTTTTATAATACAAATTTTAATTATTTCTTGAAGAAGTTTGTCGGGGGTGCGGTCAGCAAAGAACAACCTAAATAAACAAAACCATATTTATTTATTTTATGCTGATGTTTCGACCTGAGTTTCAGGTCTTCATCAGGGGTTGTGGCGTAGAGGGAAGATTGGTAACAGTTACCAATATTCCCTCTACGCTTTCCTTTTTTTTTTTTTTTTAAGGTTTAGGTTTGCCAATTTATAATTTAGTAATAAAACCTTAGTTAATAATTTACAACTTTTTATTTACAGCTTTTAAAATCTTTTGTTATTTATATTGTTCTCGTCAATCAGAACTATATTTATTAGGAAACTTAACTTAATAGAGATATATTACTAATAGAGAGTCTTCTCCTAAATATGTTGTTAATTACCCTGTCCATCTCTCATCTAATCTCTCACTTCCTCCACCCTTTCCCTCGACGTACTGATAATAATAACGTATATTTATTTAATTTGTAATTTATTATGTATTTTTGTCCCCAATATCTTAAGTCATCTTTAAATAAGTTTAATCATTTCTAAGGACCCATGTCCGAATCCAGCTGTGGGATATAATAATGTATTCTGTTACTGTAGCCGGGAGTTAACCCTGTGGGTTCTGGAGGCATCCTAGGGTCGACCCAGCCTCATAAGATGGATACCCTTAATTTGGTAGAAATCTATATGTCATAGTGGATATTGAAAAATCATCACCTCGTATATCTGTTGTTCTAAAAACAGTACTTGCTTACAAAGTACTGAACCCCTGACCTATATAT
>NW_027114133.1:66421-76190 GCF_000696795.3 Halyomorpha halys
ATAATAATAATAATAAATTACGGCCTTAGTACAATAATAGCTGACAGGCCGTATCAGCTGATTGTGTCGAACAGCTGATTTATACGTATACATAGATGTACTGGTCTGAATAAAGCCATTCTATTTCTGAAACCGGTGGTAGTCATATACTTTTCACTTCTTTTTCATTATTTTCTCTCGACGATACTTGATTATTTTTTTAGTACTTTTGATAAAATATGAAAATTTCCCTATAAATAAAAGATATAGTCATATTGTTGAGATTATTGCGAATTGAATAAACCATGTAAACGAAATAATAAAGAAAGAAAGAGAAAGTTATTTATTAACTCTGATTTACGATCTCATGAATATCAATTATTCAGAAACGGCGCCAATGGTGGATCGGGTCAGCATAAGAAGACCGAGTTTGGCCCGCTGCCGGACGCAGCTGGAATATAATCTGGCAACTGTAGATCATCTTAACAGCCTCCTCAGAAACAACAATAAAACTGAGCCTACCGCTCCTTCCGTTCTCTCCCGACTATCTTTTATTCATTTCTATGAATAAAAACCTGTTATCGGACTTATGAAAGATGCCAGAGACTATAGGCTTACCGGCTGCGGCAGCTTTTTCATCAAGGTCTGCCGAATACGCCTTTCCTTGGTGATGAAGCTGCAGAATGGTTTTTCATTTCCAACTAATAAAGTTTGAGCAGCCCTATATTCTCAAGATTCTGGTATGGATTTCTTGAAGGTAAAGAATAACTTGAAAATGAATAAATTATATATATAACATAAGTAAAACGTTAAAAAAGAGAAAAGGGTATAAGGTATGACACGCTTGAACTTCTGTACAGACAGACTTTATTGGGTTCAGCACTCTATATATACACTCGATCAGCTGATCTATTCAGTCATATCGAAATAAGAGCTGACAGTAACATATATATGTTTAATTTTTTGCATAAATTATTTGTATTTCGTTAAACGAAATGTGCCATTGAATAGAAGTAATACAACTTTTATTTATCAATTTTCTTATTGATAAAAGGTTAAATGAATCAAATTTGAGGAATAAAAACTAAAATTAATTATTAGGATTGCTTGAGTTCATTTTCATCTAATGCACTGGTAGAATAAATTAAATAGGATAGACAACATTCCAAAGTCCATACTCGAATTGTACGCCTTTAGTTTTGTACTTTTTACATTCGAATACCCTTACGATTTCAAAAAACAATCCTTAGAATTAGCCATGTGGTGAAAAACTTTCTTCTTTTACAATGGCTGAAATTCAATGCCCTTAAGGAAGATGTAGTTGTTCAGGAAATTGTATTTGTTAATAATTTCTTTATCTCAATATAATTATAAATATTAGTTGTCTTTATAATTTAAAATGTTCATTATAATCGAGTTTACAACGATTTCATATGCCCCAAAATAACTGTTCTCCTTAATGTTTTTTTTCTTTTAAAAATTTCTCAAATGTTGCTTAAAATCTTAAAGATTGTACTCGTTTTTAATTACGTGATAGATAAAAATTACTTTTATTACTAAAGTTAGGTTCGAATATATAATCAGTTTTTAGTTGAATGGACCTTGTCGAAGAAGAGGAATAAATGACCTGCCCACTCCATCTTCTATCAATTTACATTCTTCAGTCATGAAGGCATCTTCATCGCACCCCCTTAGGAATCCAGATCGTTATCCGGAGAATATAACCATTAAATTCATCCTTTTTCCATTTACATTTCAAATAAATTTTAGGCTTGCTTACACTAAAATAAAAAAAATATTATTTTTACAAGTGGGGTAGTTTATTCTTCAAATTTACTTATCATTGTTTACCAAACTCTAGGGAAATATTACTGAATCAGTCGCAAATAATAATGGTTAAATGATAATATGAAATGATTTTTATCATGAAATGAACATTACATTAAATTTTATTGATTCACTAATATAATTTTTATCAAGACTACGTTAATTACTTATTAATTTTCCTAATTAAGCACATTTCTATATAAGTTTAACTTAACTTAAAACATAAACTTTAATTTAACCGGCTAACGGAGCATCAATAAGTAAGGAAACGGATGAAAGGAAATCATCTTTTTTATTTTTAATACTTTCCCCTCGAACTTATGATAATTAACGAATATATTTCACTCACGGGAACTATTCAATATTTTTATATCTGTATAAATATATTTTTTTCTAGACTGTTGTTGGTATATATATTTTCTATGGATCAAGTTGAGTGGTCTTAATTCTCAAAACCCACCAAAATATATTTAGTAAATTTTACTGCACTTTAAATCACACCGATAATCTTTTGTGATCAAATATCTGCAGACTGCAACTTAAAATGAACACAATTACCTCTCGGAGAGCCCGCTACCCACTGTGTATAAAATATCGCTTAATATTAAATGATTGCCAATAGCTACAAATACTATAGCAAAAAAGAGTACGATAATGCACGATAATTTTCTCTAAAATCAAAGTTAATCGACCTGCTAAAACTGTGAGATAAAAAATAAAACTTTGAGGATAGTAATAAAATAAGTATGCATGGTCCTTAGATATTTAAAAAAAGCTCATTCAAACTTAACTTGAAATGTAAAAGTTCACAGTATGGGATTGACTCCATTCGAGCTACATTTATGAGGCTGCACTTGGTTATATTTAAATATAAAACACATTGTCCGTTCGAACATTCACGAAGATTAGCTGTAGAACAAAAAGCCTCCTCGAAAAGAGAAACAGAAGTGCAAGGATGTAAAGCTTGCCTAATTTGGAGCTTTATGAGGACGTAAAAAGGGGCTAGGTGATGGGCGCAATTTATTTAATGGTGGGGCTCTCCCTTGGAGTAATAAAATTGATCAGAGATTATCAGGAGCAAGCCCCAGGGGGCAGCTAGGTCGCGTGCCCTCAGGCAGTTGAGTCCCATCTTTTATGCATTCCCTCTTCAGAAGTAACCCCCACCCCCTCAACGCTCGAGTTTTATTTCAGTTTCAGTTCCCACTGAGTGGTTGGATCATGGTTCTGACAATTGTCAACTTTATCGAGAGCGGGAGGGTAATTGATTCCTTCTTATTGGTGAGGGGTTGGAGAGGTCTTTTTATGTGCCTTCCATCATCCTTAGTGCAAAAAAGTAATTAACTCTTGAAACTGCCATTCTCTTTTTAACAGTCCTGTCAAAGGATTCGAAATAAATTAAAATATAATGATAAATTTAAACCATTATTATGTTAAAATTTCCCATGCTTCAATAAACTATGTTTCTCTAGTCAAACCTTAAATTTTCATTGAATTCTGCAGTGATTAAGCATGATTTATAATGTTTCCCATTGGAAAGATTCTAATAAGTATAGACAGCACTGAAGTGTGGAAGTAGGTTTAATTATTTATTCTACACTAAGTAATAAAAACCTTTTATCGATTCTACCATTACATGTCTGTGGTATTTAAAAAAAATAAATTTTGTACTCCTGAAATTTACATAAAAACTCAATTACATAAATCCTCAACTGATATTGTAATTCATGAACTGGGTACTGTATATTATTCATAAAAATCTATAAGCAAATATTTTTAGAAAAGATAATTTTTATTGTAACACAATCTTATGCATATGCATCATATTCATAATTAAGCCAACATAATATTAATGTCATGCAATAGTAGATTGTTTTTAAGCACAATGAATCTCAAACCGTATTATTACTGAATCCATGAAAATCTCTGTTCTCTGTTCCTTATCAATCACAAAGTATTATTAAATATTTGAATCTTTACTTCAAGGGCTTAGAGATGTTTTTGCAATTATTGTATCTATAACATTCAAAGGAAAATATGGCGCTCAAATTTTGCTTTTAGAATTATTTGGATTTCGTGCTTCGATGAATCAAAATTTGATAAATAATTATGATGATTTTTATGTTAATAAATTAATAAGTTATAATTTGGACGAAAAACATAAGTTTTAAACAGACCTAGTGAAAAGAAAGAAGGTAATCCCTCAATTTGGACAAAGTAGTTTTGAATACTATAAGCTTTCGTCCTCACCTGATGTTGAAAGAACACTTTTCAACCACAAAAGCTCTTTGGATTGACGGACGGCTAAAATTTGCTAAATTAAGTATCAAAATGTTTGTGATAATTTTAATTTTATACCCGTTAAACATTTAAATGATTTGAATGTTGATGTATTTTATGTGATCAATAAATACCATAACTAATAAAAATGATTTATTTCCGTTTCTATAGGCTTACAAAGTTACAAATCACTGACTAATATGACATCATTATTTTTTTTTCTCAAATATTTTTATTTAGTACAAAGTTATGAACATACTCTTTAAATTAAATTAATAATTTTACTAACTTAATACCTTATACGGTTTTAATTTTTTCAATATTTTTATTTAGGTATAGATCTTTAACTTGTTTATTGACTGACCAAACATCAAATGATATTGTAATTTAATTGTAATCGAATATCGATAAAGACATAACATAGACCGAGGTTCCCCATAATATATATAGGCTGCAGAAATCACAGGACAAGAAAAGATAGTTTAAAAAAAACAGAACAATAAAGGCAGAAATGCAACAAAACCCGAAACTGGTATTTGAAGTGTACAATGGCGCACATAAATAACGCATGCTCTAAAGTCTACGGAAATAGAGTTTAATCCGTTAAATACTGATTTAACAATGGGTGCCCTACGGAGTTAATAAATATATTACAGTGGATTTGTATAAGTTATTTATTTAAACATTTTAGCATTATCACATGTGCTAATCTGCAAATAGCATGAATAATCAACAGTAGAGAATTCGTGCGGGTTTACTATAAAGTTAAATGTCAAGAGAGAGTTTCATGTTTAGTAGCCACATATTGTTGATTTTATAGGGTGCACGAAGAAATAGGTGTTTTTTTTGTTAAACAGGTTTTGTTCGTGAATATGAATTACTAATAGCTTGAACAATACGTCACTTTGGGCAAACTCTTGTTCTTACAAAGTCAGTGTTGTAGGTTATTTGCAAGTGATCAGGTAGTTCATACTAGACTTTCAGAATATTTAAGAATTCACAAATATGATTAGTGAATCATATTCCTTATATATTTTATGAATATATATAAAACTGTAACATATTTTTTTGAATTCATAATACGTGTATATTGTTAATATCTACGTATGTATCCGTCCGTATGTATGTATGTGTTCGTTAATGTTAATTCTCTTTTTCTGAAAAATATCTATGTACATATATATTACTCCCGCAAAACCATTTCCAAAAATTAAGCTGATAGAAAACATAATAAAAACTGATATCTATAAATACATAAAAACCTAATATGCTTAGTTAAAGTAGTATTCAGTAGTAGTAAATATTGACTTTCTTTGTTCAGAAAAATGAAAATAATAAAATGTAATTAAAACCTCATAAAAAACACCAAACCATGATATAATAATCATATAATAATACAACCATGATATAATAATCATCATGAAATTTTCAAATGTAATACCTCTTCGGGTTGCCTTCTTTTTTATTATCTGACTTATCATTTGGTCATCAGTTATATTGATGATATATTCAGGCCTCTCCTGAGGTGTTAATACAATTTATGAAGAAAAAAATTCAATAATAATATAATGGATTTTTTTCTATTTGTTTTAATTCAGTTGTATTGTATTTTTTGTATTCCTAATGAATTTAAAAATATAAGAAACAAAAATTAAATCAATTGAACTTTTAAATAGAGGTTGTGAATAAAGTATTTAATATATATATATATATTGTATATTGTTGGTATATATATACCAACGCTGCATTCCAACAACGGTGAATTTCTAGAGAGTGAGAGTAAGACTGTCAAACGTTCCGAATAGAAGTAAATACTGTTAATAATTGTGTTATTCGGAATAGCAAAATTGTACTAGGGATATAATTTTATTATACAAGATTTTTAAAACTGAGGTAAGAAAAAAATTAATGCAACAAAGGGATTAAAACAGTGAACCTCAACAAGGGAAGCAAAATTTTAAAAACGTATGCAACTGAAAATATAAAAGATGTCTTCTTTTTATGTCTTCTAGCTTCTGCTGTTTTTAGTATCATAAATTGAGTTGTATATTCTGAAGCAAAAGTGTCTAAATGATTAAAAAGAAAAAGAAAAAATTGCAAAAGGGTAGACAAATCTGCCCCCTAACAGCAGTGCTAAACCTACAAACTAAACTTACAAATTAATTTATAGCGTGCACACGTAGATGTTGGGTACTCCATCCTACTCCAACAACTGGCCGGACAGTCTGCAAATATGTATTCCAACAACGGTGCTTTTCGATATTATGAGAGTCTAACAACAAAAATGCTCATAAAAGAAGTAAATGTTGTTATTTAGTAAGTTAGTCGGAAAAGCTACATTGTACTGTGATAGACTAGTTTTATTAGGCAGGATTTATATAAATCAGGTATTATACAGGTTAAATATTTTATTATATATTTGAAATTTAGGTACTTATTTAGCATTGCGTCCTCAGAAAGGTTACTTAGTCAAATTTCTGTTATGGTAGGTAGCGCTTGGAGCCCTTAACTGGTTGAAAACTTACCTGTTTGAAGGGAATGCAACTTAAGGCTGAAAGATAGAATTTGTTGGTCCAAGTGTCCTCTATGTATGCTAACTTTGAAACAGTTTTAAGAGTGTAGTGAACATGCATAGTAATTCGAAATATTATTGGGAAAAAAAAATAATCACATAAGAAGTTTTAAACTTAAAATTAGTTTGAAGAAACGT
This sequence comes from Halyomorpha halys, assembly GCF_000696795.3. Classification (NCBI taxonomy): domain Eukaryota; kingdom Metazoa; phylum Arthropoda; class Insecta; order Hemiptera; family Pentatomidae; genus Halyomorpha; species Halyomorpha halys. The sequence continues at coordinate 73,215 of NW_027114133.1, forward strand.
ATAAATATACTTCGGCCTTGAAAGATAAGTTCCTAAAAAATTCTAGTGCTCTTTATTACCACTTATAATGGAAAAGTGCATTGAGATGTAAACACCCTTTGTAACTTATCTTTTGACAACGCAGCGACTTGGCATCGTTTGCAAATAGTAATAAGAATTAATTATGAGGAATGGGAAATATGAAATAATATAATGAGAGGATTAAAAACAAGCACTGAACCCCATTACTGAAAACGAAATTTTAAATAAACCCTTTTTATATATTGTATGTATCTATATATACACAACATACATACATTGTATATATACCACGAACTATCTTGAAAAAGTTCCTAAAAAAAATCTAGTACTTTTGAATATCAAAGATTTTTTTACCAATTTTTTTTAGTTTTTATTATTTATACTGTTCATCATAAATTCAATTATAAATTATATCTCAATAGTGTCAAAATGATTCTTACAAAAAAAAAAAAAAAAAAAATTAAAAGGGGTAAACAAATATGGCCCCTGACAGCAGTGCTACTACTATCAACTAATAATTTAAAGTCCACATGTAACAGTTGGGTGCTACTCAATTAGCTGCTTGGATAATCTACATATACATATGTTAATTGTGCATTTTCATATTACAAGGGTCAAACCACCAAATGCTCATAATATAAGTAAATTTTGCCATATATTGAGTTATCCGGAATAGCTAAATCGTATTGCTACAGATTAGTTTTATTATGCAGGATTTATATAAATCAGGTAATAAAAAAGTTACGTATACTGAGATTGCATCTATGTTAGCTCTATATCTATAGATATATATCCGTAGTGTCCAAATTGTATGCTATGACACGGTGGAGTACCCCGGTGGCTGAGCATGTCAAGGGTACCGCAAAAAATCCCTCATTCTGAAAATATTTCCAAAAACAGAAAAGAAAACAAAATCAAAATGGGAATATATATTCCATTCCAGCATTTACTTTTTTTCTGTTTTTTTTTTCTTTTCCTTCACAACAGCTCTCAGGATAATTATGCCGCAAATTTTATTTTTGCTCGACAAATGTTTTTAGTCTAAATGATATTTACCGTGTACGATGCCCTAAATTAAAAACGTGAATAAATACTAATTCTAAATACCGTTTCTTTCGACGACGACCTCTGTTCACAAAAAACTCACAAGATATAACTGAGTAATTTAAGACATCGAATTTAAAAATTGACTGCATATCTCATCTAAATCATGGCCCATACAATGAGTAGGTAATCTGATACATTTCGGCAAAAGGGTAGACAAATGCGCCCCCAAACAGCAGTGCGAACTTACAAACTAAACTTATAACCTAGCGCTCCGTATGAGCGCACATGTAGCTGTTGAGTGCTCCATCCTATCCCAACAGCAGCCCGGGCAGTCTGCAAATATATATTCCAACAACGGTGCATTTCGATATTGTGAGAGTCTAACTAACAAATGCTCATAAAAGAAGTTAATGTTGAGTTGGTCGGAAAAGCTAAATTTTACTGTTAGAGAGATAATTTTAGTATACAAGATTTACTTAATTTAAGAGATTAACAAGTAAAATATTTTATTATATATTTAGAATTCGGGTACTTGTTTAGCCTTGCGCCCACCTTAGTTAAGGCAGTTATGAAGGTCCTAAAGTAAACTAAAGTTGGATCTATGTTTTAGCTCTATATTAGTGGTTTCCAAACTGGGTGCTGAGGTATCCTGGGGTAACGTATGCCAGGTGTACCGCAAGAGAATGCTATTATCTAATATATTACAAAATAATTAAATAAAAGAGAATTCAAAAATAAAAAATAAAATAGGAAATATACAGTGCATTCCAGAATTTACTTTGCAGTTTTTTCTTCTTTTCCAACAAATTCAACTGCTATAAGTATAATTGTGTCGGAAATTATTTTTAGCTTGACAAGTGTGCTGCGAAATGTTTTTTGCCAAAGTAGGATTCCCCGACAAAAAAAGTTTGGGAACCGGTAATCTAAATCGTACTTTGTTGGCGTTTTTTCTCTGAAATTTTCAACCGTTAAAGAAATAATATTTGAAGTTTTCTAAGATAATATATTTAGCTCGTAGACAATTCGATAAATTGTAGGATTTAGAAGGTGAATACGAGACATGCACCAATTATAATTAATGTGGTCACGTATATTATACACATGTATATTATTTGTATTCGGATATTACCTAAACTTGTATGGATTATGATATTAGGATGTATAATGATAATATGATGGATAATGAATTAATGAAAAAAAAATCAGTACTAAATAACCAAATTGTTTAAAAAAAAAAAATTGGTTGGAGCCACCATCAATAAGTGTCCAGCATTACAAAAGTGATACTTCAAAAACAAGGCTATTGGACAAGTATCACACAAGTTTCAAATTTTTCTAGTTAGAGCTCCACTTGCCAATTGAAATAAGAGTTCCAATAATGTGATTCCAACGCCGTCACGTTTCACACAGCATCCCACACTCTGGGTAGACGGATGATATGGTTTTAATATGCGTTGCTCTGAGAAAGACTCCATGTTTGTTGTATTTTATATTTATCCATTATTTATTACTGCCAACAATGGGAATTGGTTATTTATTTAAAATAAATAAAATTATAGATACTTTGGAGGAAGAATTTTTAAACATTCCTCGTGTAAGATCTGTTGGACTATTTCAATGAGAATAAGATCAATTAAATACAAAAAAATAAATAAATAAATAAATTGTGCTTTGACACACTGTGTTTAATAGTAACACAAAAAAGGCCATCCTTCCCGGCCGAACCCGCCCCACTAAGACCAGGAACGACGGTCCTATATCTCTATTATTTATTAAGTTAAATATATCTGATTTACTAATATACTATACCGCAATTATAGTTAAGGAACACATTTTTTCTTTTAAGGTTTTAAGTATTTCTTAATCCCAACAAATCACATTTACTCTTCGTCGTAAACCTGCCGACTG
>NW_027114133.1:76240-106794 GCF_000696795.3 Halyomorpha halys
TATATATATTTAGCTATTACGAAGATATCAACAAGATATTATGAGAATACAATTTTTAACTTTTTATTTTATCTTTATCAGCATTGAGTTTTAACAACTTTCCTTATAATCTCACATCAAATTTTTCAAACTTCAGAAGGTTATACTTAAAATATTCTTAAATTAACAAACACATATAAAAGTAATATACTTTATATTCATTTCATTACACCTTGATCGATCCTATAAATGGGCTATTCAGCTTTGTTGAATGATTAAAAATATTTTGAATGCTATAATAATTATAACAATATTAAGTAAACTTCCATTAACCTGACACGGTTTAGTGCACTCCATAGTCCAAAATAATGAATGCAATTGGAAGAGATCAGACGATCTTAGATTTTTCCAATTAGAACTCTAGTATCTATTTTTTTTTCATATTTTTCTCTTTAAATTCTTTTTAAAATTCTTTAATACTTTGTGCTTATCCATTTTATTATTGATAAAACTTGGAAGTGGTTATGTATGAAGCATACCTGCAACTAAATGCCAGGGACACATTCACTTTGGCCTGGCTGTGTTGATTTTAGTGGACTGTATAATTGAAAAAAAAATGATTGAATGAAAATAAAATTCTATTAATAAAACATTTATGTTTAAAGGGGTTAATTAGTTTTGAATGACTGGGCCATGGAAAATTGTAGATATAATGAGGTGGTTGATGATAAAGTGGAGATTAACTATATTGAAACGGGTGAACTTATTCCATGCTTCCCTTCTTCTCTCCGCATTCCTATGCCTCTCTCTCCTCTGCTTCGAGGAAAAACTCCAGGAATTCTACTCACTCAAGGTAGATTTGGTAGTAAGTAGTAAACAAAGAACAAGAAGAAAAACGGAGTAAACAAAGAACAAGAAGAACGGCTTCTGGCAGAATACAAGATGGCTCTCTCTCAAGGTTGCTTTTTCTCACCATAGAGAGCGTTGGAGGAGGTGAGTTTTGGCTGTTGGCCACATGGGGCGCAACTAATGTCAACATATGGCAGTCCCTCCAATTCATGCTTTTGGTTATCCGGAACAGGTTATTTTTTATTTCAAATAAGCAAAAGTAGAGGCACTTTATAGGATTTTGGTTTTAATTCTTTTCTAAGGATAAAACCTGTTTGATATGAAATTCTGAAACCCAGTTTAATCCAATCAGCTCCTAAGTTTATGGGAAAATCTACAAAATGTAAAATAGGTTTCCTACACTGGCAATTCCAGTAGATTGATTTATAAAAAAAACATTCTGTAACGTCCTAAATATAAATAAGTCCGACATATGTAATTTCAGTTTCGTACCACTAAAAATTCAGTTTTTTGTAAACGTGTTATTAAATTAATTATAATGGTTAACATATGTGATCTACTGCTTAAAATTAAGATATTTGTGGTTATAGTCTCTAGAAACGAGAAAATTAATTATGTTTCGAATAAAGTTTTATGTAAAACAAGTGAAAAACCTTGAAAATAAAACAGAGTGTATATAATATAGGAAAAACTTGAATTTTAATTTTGAAAAAGTAGTACGACCTTACAAAATAAAGCAAGTTTATCCAAGGTAAAGTGTTCTCATTAAGAGTAAAGCCTATTTGGCTTTGTCGATAGAGCGCTGGCTATTCTTGTGAAAGGAGTATTGTTTTGTGATGAAACACTTTAGGCTTTAGAAGTAGGGTACATTGTCCCTCTTACAACCGCAAAAGAGTAATAAGGAAGTCCATTGAATGTCTCAAACACCATTTTTAATTTTTGATCGCCGTTCATTTTCAGCTTATGTAAGTAACATCATTTAATAAGGTCATGATGAGTTTAAATGATTCAGAACGTATTATTGGAGTTCAAGTATATTATTCCCTCTCAGAAATTGACAACATTTAATGAGTTTTAAATGATGACTACAGTAAAAGTATTTCATAAATAATGAAATAATTCCCATTGCCTTGGTCTTAGTAAATAAAAAAATTGTGAAGTCAACAACGACAAATGATAAATTACATCAACTTTATTAGACTGCCAGAAGGTAAGTAGACAATTGTTTTCATCAATATAAGATGCATAGATAATTATTATGAGATGCATATTAATATATTAGTAAACTATGTTATATATTTAATTTAATATTTGTTAATACATATGTATTATTACTATTCATTAATGAATAATAAAACTGTTACCGTCGCTTCTACCAGATTTTCATTGAATTCTTATATAGGCAAAATGATGACTTGTAATACTTCATTTTTTATTGCTACTACTACAGGGTTCTTAAGGAAGGCAGAACAAATATATATTTTTTTTTTTAAAGGGGGAATTCAAAGCGTTTACCGCTGGTGGGAGTTAATCGTTCTAACAGAAGAGCTTCCCGTTACATGTGGTAATGAAGCTGCCCGTGGAGACAATATGTGAGGCTGTATTTGAAGTAGCTGCTACTCTTCAAAGAGTCACATCCTTTCAACGTCCCTCAGACACACTCTTTCTGAAAAAAAGAGGTTTTATAAAACCTCTGAATACTGTCGGGAACCTCATTTGGCGAGGGAAGCCTTTGATCCTCGTTTAGCACTGATGCTACATTAATAATAAATACTTATAGGTTGAGTCTTAGATTAGTATTATACTCTTTGAACAATCGTAATCCACATTGTTTCTTAAACAAATTTCCGGATTAGTGGTAACTTCAACGTTCGCATTGGTTCGGTGTTTTCGGACAAATTTGATTTGCCTAATGGTGTAACTCAAGGCTCTGTTTTAAGCCCAACATTGCAATTAATGATATACGAAACTTCATAGAAAACCCGGTCAATGTTCCACTATATACTGATGACGTCCTGCTTCATTACAGATCTACAGATGTGAATTTTGGTCAATCTGTACGCAAAAAACAAAAAGCAATCTGGAAATATGGGCTGCAACCTGTGGCTTCAGTTTCACCCTGTCTAAATCATCCGCAGTCTATTTTTGCCGAATTCGGAGATATCCTCAAACACTTACGGTATGTCTCGGGAACCGATATCTAAACAACCCGAATTCAATTAAATACCGCGGGGTGATCTTTGATTCTAAGTTGTCATGAAATTAAATGTGGATAAGCTGTTCTCCAAGCTATCGACAACAAATAATGTTCTAAAAGTAATTTCCAATTTAACATATGTATGTGATAGGGCTAATATACAGTAAATGAATATACTTAATTACACCGTATTACATTTAATACAGTGGTTCTCAACCTTTTTTGACGGCGGAACCCTTTTGGCAGAAGTAAGAGATTGGCTACATTATCGTTTAATACTTACTTAGTGATGAATCATTTGCAGAAAAAGATAATAATGTCTGGGATACCTACATACCACCATTTCAAAATTTATATATTTTTTAAAAACCTTTATTCAACTCTATACGACATTAACAGTAAATAGAAGTACTGAAATCTATATATATACACACACATATTGCCGTGTACGGGGCTTCGGGGTTTCTAAGGCCGACTAGGGATTCCCCGTACAGGTATTATATTGAAATTTATTCATATATTAATGTATTTATATTATGTATTTGTATTTATATATTTATATTATGTATTTATATTATGTATCTCTATCAGTTCCTGATGGGAACCGACTGAAAAGGGATGCGCTATATTTAATTCAACTACTAGACACCATCTGGCCCCCTAGCCGTGGTATGCTAGATATGAATATCATAATTAATGATTGGAGTTCCTTTCCAACGGTATAGTGTTCACCAATTTACTATGCTATTATATATATGAGGTGGCATGCATGGATTATTAATTATAAAGTAATGTCCTCGTTACATGTTTTATATTTACAATTATATACACATTATCAAGAATATTATTATGAGAGAGCATGGTAAACTTGTTCCCTTATACTTTAATTATAAGATTATGAATTGAGAAGTACCAGTTGGGATCTTTGATATTTATACGGACTCTAAGTTATTAATTCTACAACTGCCATTCTAATTACATCAGAAAAGGTCTTACTTGTTTCGGTACATCTGTCGGCTTGGCGGTTGTCGCAAAAGAGCGTCCATATGGCCTCCCGGCTGCCGCTGATCTTCCAGACTGTCTTCCTCTGTCAGACTGTTCTCTTCTCTCAGCTTCCCTCAACTTGTCTTCCTCCAACTCCGGACTCCCTCAAACTCTGTCTCTTCCATCCAGCTCTCTCAGGCTATGTCCCTCTGAGACTCTCCACCAAACTCTGTCCACCCGACTGTGTCCCTGAGACTCTCTCCCAAACTCTGTCCTCAACGGTGTCCATCTCTCTCTTTTTGTTCATTTTCTCCCCTCTCCTTCTGACTCCTCCTTCTTTTGATTTCTGTCCTTTGATTGGTTCCTCTATTTTCAGAGGGGGTGAGAAGGTCCAATGACCTTCAACGAAAGTCGGTCTTTTTCCTACCTTTCATGTTTAAAAGTTTCTTCTTTGAAGAAAGCCGGCTTCTAGCGGCTTACTTTATTTTTCCCGAGGTTTTTAGAGAGGCCCCGTGTGAGATAAGGGGTGTTTATTTGTTATAAATTACGGCGGCTATTTCGCTGTACTTTCTAATGTCTAAACTGCCCACGTGGAAGATAAGGGCTGTTTGTTTGTTTAACTCTGTCTACACGGTCAACCGTTCCCAGAGGGTGCATACCATCTGTTATCTATATACTTTTGTACATTTCTTTAGATCTGTTGCCGATGGATATTTGCATAGGTCCGGCGGTATATTTGGCATGCCGACAAAAGAAATTATTTTAAGTTAAAAAACTCCAGCTGGTGCCTCTCATACATATCAATATATATATATATCATCAACACAACAATTTGACTAACATCAAACTTACTTGTTGTATTTATTTTAATACAGTTGTAAATCAATCAATTAGTTTTTTTTTAATTTGAAGAATCGTTAGTTTGAAGACGAATATACGTTGACCTTATGCTATCTCCACTGGAATTGTTATAAATAATTCAAGAGAGAACGTGACGGGGCGTGGATTGTTCCCGAAGTCCACATCAGCATCACCTCTGGGTGAAATAATATATATGTATATTTATAGTACCGACAGTTTTCAAATAGATTGAATAAGTAGTTTCTTATGTTCACAAAAAATATTGATATTTCCATTTATCGTGATATTTACAAATTTTAAAAGAAATTTTGATAATGTTCTTTCAAATTAAAATTCTGGTTTTCTGATATTTGTATATTTTCAAATATGATTGCTTAATCATTTATTATCTTATTTTTTAAATTAAGTAATTATTCACTTTGTCATATCTTTGTGTTGATTTGAAAATTATAAACTTTTTTTATTTATAGTTCTTGCTGAAGAATAACAATACAATCTTTCACACTCTAAGACAATAAGTTTTATTGATCTAAATTTAGGTTCACACAATATGTACAGACTAAAACGAAGAAGGTACTAAGATAATCTCATAAAGAGTACACATGCAGTTGAAAAGAATTGTAAGGTTAGTTTTACTCTCTATTGAAATATTATCATTAAACCCTTTTCTTAGGTAGTTAAAATCTGTTGCGGTGCGTGCATCAAACAACCTTCACGTATAATACTACTTTGATTTAATATCAATCCTGTCTTGTTTCAGAACCGAAAATATACATTATTCACTGTAACAATATTTCCCTGCACAAATTTTCTATGAGAGCCTTTTAGTGGAAAAATTGGCAAACTTGAATTTTAAATGAAGTAATAATATTTATCTTTCCTATATTTAACATTTTTGTTTTGCGAAAGTATGATAGAAATATAATAATTTAGAATTTTTAAAAATAAATATTGAAATTATTAAGGATTATTTTATAGAGTTGGTTATTCTCTCAACTAAAAGGCTCAAGTATAAATTAATTGAATTAAAGAAATTAGTAATTTAAAAACTTATGTCGAAATACAATTAACAGATTAGACGTGACCACTCGTCCACAACTTAGCCTTTGTACTGATTTATTCCAGTCCAATCTGTCACTTCTTTTACAAACCAACGAATATTTTGTAAAATACACAGGATTTAAAAAATGTCATGAAATAGAAAATCCTTTCAAGAAATGTGTTCAATCCACCACCATCCATCATATGTGTTAATATCCCATCATTCATGAATTGATGATTGAAAAAAAATATTCATCACAAGACAGAACTCTTAAATCTGAATTCTTAACACTAGACTGTATTTATTAAATTTATGATTATTAATAAAATATGATCACCCATTTGAGTGAAAATGATAATTTTTCTCTGTTGTTTTTGTAAATTATCTTTATGGATTCAATCAATTATTCGTTATAAAATAAATTATCGTATTTTAAAAATGACAAATTCACTGAATGTATCGAAATTAATTTGCAATACCTTGAATATTTAAACAAGGTCAGTTAGTAAATATAATATTAATTTCCAACAAAAAGCATCACCAAAATCAATGAAGGTTTAACGAAACTGGAAAATTACATCAAATGGTCCAGAAAATACTATTCACACACTGACCAATGTCCTTTGAAAAGACAGAATTGATCACAAAAAGGTCCGACAAGGGAGGCTGGCTATTCAACACCAGTCGGTGGAAAATGTTAAGTGAAATTGAGTGAACATCTGCTCTTCCAAAATCCACGTGAAATTACAAAAATGCTCGCATAACCCAGAAAATCCTTGGTAATCAAAGGATTCCCATTTGTGATATCAAACCAAATACACTGCATATGTTACTAAAATTGTGCAGTAGAAGAGCTCAGAGCAAGAATATGACCAAGATACATGGTGTAACTTTTTCAAGAAGAGCATTGTAAAAAAATTAACAGTTTTCATTTAATGTTTTATATAATTCATATATCACAACATAAGAGGTAAATATGTTGGAATAGTGGTGAATGGCCCGAATACTATTGCTAAAAATTACAAAAATTTATTTATTTAAGGAGGACATTGTTTTCCAAAGTATCGCTTATGCAAGCTATTCTAGTAAGCAAGTAGCAAGTGGTACAATTTATGGGTAGGCAAATAAACTATTAGGAGTCGTGGAACCAAGTAGAACAAAGTCACTACACATTTCACAGAGAATTTCAATAAGCATATATATTCATTATAATAACCAGTTTTATAAAATTAAAATTGTTTTCTGTATTAACACAAATTTCACTAAATTAATGGTCAAAATTTTATAAAACACTACTAAACCAGATTGGTATGCATAGAAGTATGGAGCAACTCTCGGATTTAATTGTGAAATCAAGGATCATTTTTAATTATAAAGCTTTATTCATTTTATTCCCAACATTATACAGTCCTCATAACTTTTCACCAGCAATAATACTCCATTAATTAATTCTGCTAATAAAGACAGAGATTAACAATATTTTATGTTGGTAATTTAAATTTTATTTTACCTCCGACCGATAAATGTTACCACCTGGGCCCTGTTTCATAATAAAGTACAAACTAATACTATTAGTCTTGTAGATTTATCTTAATTCAATTACACAGACTTTTACAATAGTAACTTGTACTTTAGTATTTTTTAATTTCTGTAATATCACTAATAGTCATCCCTACTATCATGAAAAAAATAAATATTAGTATTATTACCACACTAGTTTCTATACTTGTAATATGAACTAATACTTATAGCTTTCATTATGAAACAGGGCCCAGGTCGGATCTCAATTGTTATACTCTGATGAATAAAATAAAGTGTATTGCATGTGACGTACTAAGAGAATATGTTGTCATTTTTATTTTATGTTAGTCACTTTGATTCATTTAACAGTTGTGAATCAATAAATAATTTAAATAAACACATAATAATATATGTACCGAACTAATATATAGCTTTTTTTTCAATTTCACAAACCAAAATAATCTTCTTTTTTAAGAGGAAAAATAAAACGGAGAAGAATGCCAGTATTAACTCGCTCAAGTTCTGAGGAATTCGCCAGAAAATTCAGCGACAGAGAATTAAAAAAAAATTACTCAAAGTTAAGAGTGCCTTTTGTTAAGACAGGGGCAAAAAGGAAGTGGTGATTAGTAGGACACTTATTCTCTTTGGACATCTTTATAGCAAACAGAATTTATTTGCATGACAAAGATACATCTCGCTCCTGGCAGCTAATGAACATAAAGTAATTAAATCCCCACCATCTGAGGGCCTCTATCAAATATTAAAAAGCTCTTCCTTTTCTCAGAGCAACACCTAAAATTCCATAATGCTTCACTTGTTAATTTATATTTTCACATTTTTATCTTAACCTAATAATAAGCATTATTCTAAAAAAAATGTTTTTAAGTTATATTAGCTAAGCACAAATTATACCACAAGTAAGAAGTAAAAATATAACCTCAAAATGCAATAGTAATTCAATGTAAGCTAAATAAATTAGCTTCCGTTCAGTGCATACGGTACTTTACCTCACCAAGATACTGACCGAAGAGCATATAACCGATAGTAAACTTGGAAGAATAATATGGACTATTTTCAAGCTTATCTGACATGCACTATAAATATATATATATATGCTATAAATTATCAGTTACCAACATAGTTAAATATAAACAACAAATTACTGAATCAATAAGGTACTGATATAACCTAATGAACATACCTTACGCTAATTAGTTTTATTAGGATTATGCTAAATAGTCGATGAAACATTTGATATCACAAGTGAGTTACCACATAACCAAACACTTGGACGAATATGTCATTAAATTACATATCGAATATGTGTGTATGTTCAATTTATAAATGACCCTTTTTAAATACATCCAAATGCTCTTTGAAATATGGTTTGATTTCAGATGTTTGAACTCATTTTACAAGACATTACACCGAATATGCTCATAATTTCATAAATCTCATTATGCAATATTAACTTCCAAAATAGGAATTACCTGTCACCGGAGAATAATAATGTCCAAACAAGCTTAACAAATATACAGAGGAATTACAACAGTAATATGACCTAATCGGCTTTCTGATTCTCGCCGAAACAGAAATATGTGTCAACTCCGACAATATGAGAATGTAGATGAGCTCATATGCAAGGCAGACATTGTGTGTACTCCAATCAATTTGCACATAAAGCTGCCCTTGATTTAGTGCGTGGTCTGCCTACCTGATTACTAATAACGACGTATGCTGTGCTATCATCTCATTTGTCTGCTTGGCTACGTTTATAGTCAGAATGTCAATGAAATCGTCGAACTTATAGTGGTGCTATAGTTTACAATTTATACATATTATTAGTCTTAGAAACTTTCAAAGTGAGATGGTCTTAAGAGGATTGAATTTTCACCATCATAACAATGATCTAATGAAAATATTTTTTACAAGAAATATATTTTAATAGAATTAAATTATAAGGAGTTTCAAGCATAGTCAGTCCACAAAACAATAATAGAGTACTAAGAAACTATATGTTTAGATGTATAAAAAATATACTGTAATTAATACTTTTGGTCAAAACAAATAATAAAAATCGTTCTCTATTCTTAGATTGTAGAAGTTAATGATTAAGACACGTTAAAAAAAAAAAAAGAAACTGGTCAGTAATTCAGAAGGATAACTGAATTGTTTATCTATTATCATTAAAAAAATCGTGACAGACACACAAAATTCCAGCATGATCTAATCATATTCTCAAGAAGCGCGTCATTCAATATGTAGGTGGAATACATTTTTAGATATTATAAATTATATAATAATTAATATATATATTTATTTATAAATAATTCATATATTTAAACTTTAATAAAACATGGCTTAGAAAGGTATTGTCAAGACTTTATTCCCATGAAAGAAATACAGTAGATAACTATGAATATACCCTATCTAATACGTCTCTTGTTTCCTTTTTCATAATAATTTACTTTTATAAAACCAAATAGCATCCAAGGCTTGACTAAGATCTAAGATGTCTAGTAGATATATAATGTAATATATAGATACAGTACATAGTAGAAATACATCGTAATATATGATATATGATACAAATCTCTATTAGGATAACATCTAGTGCTTTCAACAAATCAGGAGTTTTCTATGAAACGTTAATACACTTATTTCTAAACAGATGGGTTTTTTGACAACTTAAAATTCTAAACCAAAAACCCTAAGTTTATTTCAAAATTTTAAATTTCCTCTGCCATATAAGTGTTACAAATCCACATTTTGAATACAAATTTTACTTATCACCATAACATTATACGCTTATATAATAATTTTTAAATAATAACATATAGAAAACTCCTGTTATTCTGCTAACGTTGTACAGTTTATAGTTGCTTTAATTCTTCTTCATGCACGAATTGTCTACATGTTGAAAGAAAAGATTTTGGTGTGAAGATATGCGGTAATAATTTATGTATATCATAATTTTCAGTAGAAATAAAGATTTGGATGAATATGGTTTGCAGCAAATACTAAGGCAGCATCTAACAGAACACTGTAAATACTTCAAAAGGCAGAAAAAATTGGTATCTTCCCTAGAGAATCAAGTATCATATTTATGATTATAGATAATAGGAACACACTATTAAGACATCAAATTTAAAATATCTCATAGAAGATCTTAAAACCATTAAGATCCTAAAATCTGTCCTCTGAAATTGAAAAGCCTCATTCGAAAAAAAATTAAAAAACAAATATATAGTTCATTAGAAAATAATACCATAGTAAAAGTGTCAACTTTATCCTTTTAAATTAAACATCATTTCTACATTACTTAAATTAATAAACTTGTATTTTTCATTCCCTTACCTACACCTTCTATAGGGGGCATCTTTGCAATATAAAAATTTGGATGAGATAAAAAATATAAAACAATGTTGAGAAGTGTTCATTTACCATCGTGCAACGGAAGGAAGTAAGGAAGAATGTGTGCGCTCATGAATCCATTGGACAAGAAGAATTATGACCCCGGTGGGCATTTTTCCTGAATTTTCCAGCCTCTGAGAATTTTCTGATCCAGAAAGTCAAGGTTTTTGTGGATCTGTGTTTTTTAAATTCATCTCTTACTGTATCACCAGATACTCTCAATAAATCTAGATTAAAAGAATTTTAAATTTCAATAATCAATAAAAGAAGATTAAAAGATATATAAAATTTGGTAAAGCCTTTGGTATTGATAATTTTAGAAATATATAAATTTCGGCCACAATTTATTTTAGAGAAAAACATATTCCAAGTTTGAGAAAAAGTATGCATGTTCGTTTTTTTAGCAAAATAATTTAAAATTTAATTTAAATAAGTGAAAAAATAATTTTATTCTGGGACATATGTCTCCTAAGAATAAATACATGGTTCATATAGTGAGATTTTTATCTGGCGAGCGTTTACAGATTTTCAGATAGTAGAATGAAATTACATTGGTATATTGGCTTTACTACTGTTTATAATGTTAATCAATACATGCCTATTTATTTGATTACAAAGATGTGGAGGTTTGGTTATTCACTAAATGAAGGAATAGGTATTGTATAAAGGAAAGAATGGTTGAGGACAGGCGAATGGGGATGGGAAGAGAATTCCAGAGGGAGGTTGCACGTATGACGAAGGATTTGCTAAAGAAGAAGGTTCTATAGAAGGGAATATATAAATCATTCGGATGGGATCTGGTGTTTAATGAGTGGATGGATGAACGAAGAGTGAGGAGATCAATGATATAGGTAGGTTTTTTGATGTTAAGAACTTGGAATAAAAAAACACCAAGGAGGTATTGCTTTCAGGAGTTTGGAGAGAGCCACATCAACTCGGAATACCAGCGGGAGACTTGAGAGCGCCTAGGGAACTCAAAGATAAATCTTACAAAGCAATTCATGAGTCTCTTCAGTCTCAACTCTAGTCCTGCAGATAGCCCTTCATACACCAAGGATCCGTAGTCGAAGTTGGGGAAGACGAGAGAGGATACTAGGAGCTGACGAGTGTTCTGAGGAATGAAATTACGGAATTTTAGGAATTGTTTGAGTACAATTATGGATTTGCATGTGAAATGTGGTTATTCCAGGAGAGGTGTTGATCAAAGGTGACACCAAGGTTTTTTATGTGTCTGGAATCCATTGTAAGGATATTTCTTTAACTTTTAGATTAAGAAATTTGGGACATTAGAAATATATTGACGTAATATTTTATAGTTGTAAATTTTTCTTTGGTAAATATTCAGGCCCGGTAGTGGGAAAACAAGTAATATTTTCTCATTTTGATTTTTTTTTTTTATAAAAACAATTCATAATAATTATTTTAGGCAAAAGAGAGAGACAGCAAAACGGATTTGTACGATTAAGAAAGCAAATAAAGTGCTTAGTTTTCTGTTGTGAACTTCTATTATCATATTTATCTGTTGCATTCGTTATTACTTCCTCTCCACTAAAGATTGAGAAGGTTTCTATTCATACAAAATATGAAAAACATATTTGTCAAATTCGATAAGTTTCACTCCTATTTTAAATACATTAAACTTTAATGGCATAAAATATAATCCGATTTTGGGAATTGTGAGGAATTTATTAGATGGAACTATATCAATTTTATTAAATTCCTCCAGTTACTTTAGGCATATCGTATCTTTCTTGATATGCCAATGGTTCAAAAACGGTTTGTTTTATTTGGCCAAAAATTGAACGAAAATTAGGAGTTAATGTAAAAGTAATTCAGTATCGAACTTTTCAAATTCTATTTACTATATTTTGGGTTAGACTTACTCAGCAATATTTTTTCTTGAGATATGTGTCTCAAAATGTATTTCAAAACAGCTTTTAATAAATTTTATTCTCAAACAACAAAAGAAATTTACTTTAAAAAAAATTTTTATAAACATTTCTTACACCTTCAAACAATTAATTAAATGCCTGTCCAATAAAGTCTGTCAGGAAGCTTTTCTAACCTTTATACTTGATACACTATTTTTTTGTTTTCAGCTTTTTTGTGTTAATAGTGTCGGGTATATATTAAAGTAATAACAACTGTGTACGACACATTACTGTAAAACGAGGGAATATTGTATTTTTTGTATACAACTTAAATCGAGTTAGATTAAATAATTTCCAAACATCCATTGGTCCAAGAATTGTCATATCTCAGGCATATACACACAGGCCATTTGAACGATTATTTGAAAAAATGTATTTCCGCCGAAAATTCGAATTTGAAATATTGCACGATCTCGTTAATTTTCCTTACTATATATTTCATACAGAGGTAAGTGAAAGTAAAAATTAAATATGATGATATTTAATGTTAGTAATATGGTGAGCGGGAAGGGTCCGCTTTGCTGGTGGTCCGCTTACTTATCTTACTTTTCAGACAATTATAGCGAGAAGGTTGGTTGATGTGCGACATGTCACAATCTCACAAGAAGAGATCATAACACAAAGATGCAATCCAAATGCAATGCAATATTATATGTATATTTGAAAAATAACTTATGTATTAAAGTATTAAACATGGAATTACTTCCATTTTTAATGATGAATGAATATGCTGGTATTGGTTTATAAATTTCTTAAAAATGAGAATAGTAATAAATTAATTAGATAGGTATATTTATAAAATAAAACTGGGATTAAAATTTAGTATAATTTATTTAATGAATAATCAATTAGCTAAGAATCTGAGAGCTGAAAATCTCTAAAACCACAATGTAAATATATCATCCGTTCCTTACGACTAAAAAGAACGAAAGATATTAAATATTTTACTATATTTTTAAAACCTTTATAGTAAATATCACATTATTACTTCGAAAAACGTGTTTCTGTACAACACATTGAACTTATTTATCAATGAAAACAACCTATTATATAATGAATACCTTGTAGAGGAAACTCAACTGAAACATTTCTTTTACCTTGAGAATGGAACATTAGACAAATCGAAAACATCTATGACAGATATAAGAAACACGTTCGTTAACCGACAGTTGAGACAATATTGTAAGAGGACTTATAGTCTGAGGCAAACTACTTTCCACAACTCAAATATTCAATAGAAAGCAGCAAACTTGTACCTTAACTATACCTCAAGTAACTCTCTAAGAAGACAATCATAATTGTATGTAAGCTATGAAGAAATACCCAGCGCAATAACTAAATAAACACAAAAGGTCATACACTTTGTATAAGTATAAATATGTTAATAGAATTTAAATCGTAGCTTTAATAATATTATTATTTTTCTTTTAAATGCATTAAGAGAGATTTGAAAATCTTAGTGTCAAATCGATTTGACCAATTAATTTATAAATTAAGAATAAAACTATAATGTTTTTGATCCATATATTTATAAATTCAAAGTTTTTACTAAAAACTGTACATTTAATATGTTCAAATTATTTACATAAGAAATAAATTTTAATTTTATGACAAAAACAATGATCCTTAGTCAATTATTCATAGCAGAAAAAAATGGCAAACAAAAAGAAAAGGCAGTAAATCATTGATTAAGCAGCATTATTTTTTTTAAAAAGAAAGAAAAAAATGTGAAACACATAATGCTGAAGTAGGGAGTACAGTATCCATGAAACCTCTAATGAGAGAATAAATATATTTAGATTCAAAAAATTGTATTTTATTTTTCAACCTTATGCAAATATAATACTAAAAATTTATAAAACGCGCAGATCAAATGGGGAAACAAATTAATTTATAGATTTATTGAACCCTCTATCGCTATTCCTTCACCATATTCCTTTATCTATGGATTGGGATAAGGTTAGATAAACATAAAGACGTTCGGAATAAAAATTTACAAACTTAACAAAAATAGGAACATCCTTACGTGAGAACTAACCGTATTTGCCGCGAGAATTATTTTCCCACTTCAGGATTGTTTTGATTTTTTTTTCGTTAATATAAATGAATTAGAAATCGCAATGGACTAATTCGTCAGTTCAAGCACATCATAAAAGTGATACATCATCCTACCCGTTTATGGTTGTACCTCTAATATTTATTATTCGTAGAGCTGCCCTTGTAATTTGAAATGGAACCAATTCAACTTAAGAAATTTAATAATATGCTTTATAATCTTTTTTTTTTTTACTTTACAAAATATCTGATCACGCTATATCTCAATAGTGCGCAGTGTCTGTCTCCATAATCAAAATGTTTTCAAGTAAAATAAGAAGAAATTAGTCCAGTTGCAAAAAATTCGGAAATATGAGAAAATTATTTTAAAACTACTTTTCTTCACACATAACCCGAAAACGATTTTCTTACGTTCATAAAACTGATAAGCTTGGAAGAAACTATTTTATAATTATTTTTAGATGCATTCTTTGTAGACTGGGCTCCTGGAATACATTGTTCGATTTAAACACTAAATTTAATTTGTTTTAATCTACAATGATTTTTTTTTTTGTATTATTGAGTTTATACCAAAGATACAATTTGAACAAAAATCTAATTTAGTTGATTTTACATTTCTTATACGCAAAATAGGGAGGTTCAAGAATGGATTGACCTCTCTATTTTTTTCTGGAATTTTGAAATGAAAGTCGGTAGTTCTTAATTACGATAAATAAAGTTTTATTAGATAATGAATTCAAATTGGTAAAAACTTCCAGTTATCCACCAGAGTACCTGACTATGTAATATCTAATATAAAAGTATTTTAAAATTTAAAAAATTAGTTGAAAATTTAAGAGTTAAGTAGGGTGGAGAAAAACTGAAAGAGGTTACATAGTCGATCTTACAATTAAAAGAAACTTTATTATCCATAACTAAGGACAACCTCACTTGAATGTCATATTTCATGCTAACAGCCCTGATGAAGGCTAGAAATTCTGGTCGATACGTTGTTACGATTAAATAAGTTATTTTAGCTTTTTTGTGTTATATTTTTTCCACACTCCCCCCCCCCCAACCATCTTCTCATATAATTCATCCACGGTCAACTGTCTCTCATCATCAAAACCAACCAAGTTTCATTAACAATACTCTTGAATAAAGAAGGTGCACATCGAATTTGAAACATCCTTTATTTATAAAATTTTATATTTAAAACTACTTCTATATACCCTAAATATAAAAACATATTTCTTCATTCAACAATGATTAAAATGGAGAGGACATAAATACTATTTGAGATGGATGAGCTTCCGAATGGATGAACCTATAGGAAAAGTTACTAGGTTCTAAAAAAAAAGGAAAAAAAAAGTTGGACGAGGAAAGAAGAAAAAAGTTATCTCATCTAAGTTGATGTTAGCAAGAAGGCCGGAAGGTTTTGACGTCCCCAATGGGCAACGAACATATGTCAAACGTCATGTCTTGGGGAATGTCATTCTAACGTAAAGCACAAGTTTTCCCAATCTACCGGGGGAAAAAAAAACCTATTGTATATCTACTTTTTTAAAATATTCTATGTTGGATGAGAAGGTACTCCACAGGAAGATGAATTGTTTGAATAAAAGCTATTCCGATGCATCTCATAATAACACTATGCAAATGAAATATAAATATACAAAGTAAACAGTTTGTTCAAAACTTGTTTAAAGTCATCCTTTTTCCAACAGTTTTGATAAGTGAAATGCTTTATTTCAACAAAGGGAGTTTTTCAAATGTATTGGTTTGCTTTTTGACACACATACTTATAAATGTATTATTATATATTATATTAACATTTCTTTTTCTTTTTTTCTTTGCGTTTTGTGTTCATTATAGGCAAAAATTTAACAAAACAGTATATCATAACTAAACAATCGGAACTAACTAGATATTACAGGTGTTTTTGTTTCATGGGGAGGGGGAGGTGAGATGAGATGATTAGATTGTTAGATCTTTTGCTTTTATTTCATGGCGACCGTGTGGAATGAAAAGTTGACTTTCCCACACAAGGTAATAATAGCATGATAATAATACGGATGTCAAAAAAACCTAGTTCCTCTCTTAACGAAAAAAAAACAACATATAAATTAAAATTTATTAAACCTCAAATCATATTGCTACATTGACGAATAATTTAAACTAAAGTTCGTTACAATTTAATTCTATTGACTAATGATCTTGATAAAATTATTTTGAAACTATAGCATTAAATCATTCATTTAAAGCTTGAATATCATGCTTTTTGTTATGTAAGTATGTGATAATGATTTAAATTGTAGGGAAAAAATGAGAAATGATTAAAAACATAAACAAATACTTATGGTCCTTGTTGTGTTTCATAAACTAAGTTTTATTAGGATTTCTGGTGTTTTTCAGCAGCGTGGAGTTCCATCTCCATGGAGTTCACGGGAAAAACAAAATAATAATAAAAATACCAGACTGAAAAAGAAGGTATTAGAGAGGTCCTGGCGATCCCCAATTCAAAAGAAATCTGGGATCCCTAGGACAGTGGCAATGGAGAAAAGATTATTTGTTGGAGACCACATGAAAGTCAAGATGGACGCCATGCCTGTTGATCTGGAAACGAAGGCACACAAAGAGTTGGCAACTCCTGCAACACAAACATACGTCCTTTCACATCTGTTTTATCTATCCATTTCTCTTCCACGAGATACATATATTTACATACTAAAGAACAACTGCAGGATGTTCGCTCTCAAGTGTAGAAATACTGATATAGGATTATCCTTTGGTACTTTTGAAAACTACAATTATATATTCGAGACTTATATTCGGATAATCAATATTTTGCATCATTAAATGCACACATGAATATTGCCTATGGATTCTCTATGTAGGGGTTATAGTTATTAACCAACAAGGATTGAAAAAAACAAGTAACTTTTTTTATCTAGAACTCCACAATCATCTGAGGTTCTATGGAATCTATTGCAGTCGGATATCTATTCCACAGGATGTGATGTTCTCAAACTCGTCTAAGCAATGTGTATAAGCTGGTGAAGTGTGAAGATAGACTTTAGATCAATCACTCCTCTTGTTTTAGTTTCCATAATGGTTTGGTAAGATGTACATCGTGGGCTTGTTATATGAACCAATGAGGAAACAACAGGCGGATGGTGATTTTCGACTTCCCTCGCGAATGTTCTGTTTCTGATGTGACAAAAATTGTACTTAGAATGGTCGTATACGCAGAATGGAGCGTATGGACGAGTGATTAAGCCATCGCCAAGAATTTCTGATCAGAAACTCTCTTCTGCTATGGATTTCTTATATCAAATAGAAAAAAAATAACATTGTCCTCATACCTTAGAAGAACAGAAAAAAAGTATCAGTGAAGAAATTCACACAATCGCAGATGCCCTGTAGAAAACTTCAGAAAATGAATTTACGTCACCGTGTTTCATCCTGGTTCATCCTCTTAAGAGTTAGTTTAATGAAATGGGGACACTAATAAAAATACATAGTTATTTTCAGTACAGTTTTGCGTTAATTTCTAAAACTTTAAACTTTTGAATAAGATGACAACGGTTCAAACTGAATTGAATCTATAGGATTTTTGCAATTATGATGTGTTGATGGTTTTTCGATTTTTTTTTTTTTTTTATTAAAAGAATAAAATTCCCATTGAAATGTTTCTAAGATATATTCTATTTCCCAATATTTAATTAAGGATATTGTTAGGTTACGTTCAGTCAGTCGAGTCTATTTTTCATGAAGTATGAAAATACAATACCTACAGTTTTTCGGACTTTATTTTTACTTCTCATATGATACATATGTCTTACAGGATGTGTACCATCCTAGGAACTCATTTTATAAATATAAAAGATATAAACAATAAAAAATTATATTATTTAATTATAGATAAATAATTACATTAGGTGCTGGTTCGCCGTAGACTACGCAAACTAACTGGGCTTCGTAACCTTCTCCGCAGTGAACCCAACTTTTTTCGACCTCGATTTCTGGTGGATCTGAAATATAAGCAGATATTAATTAATAAAATATTTAAAATCTTGTAACCTGAGGGACTTGTACACCTCCAAACTAATGGGTATGAACAACAACATAGTTAATGGTATTTGTGAGCTAAATGGTTCAACTGTATAAATTGTTAAAATAACAGAGAATAATATATATATATTATATATTCGTGAATAACTGAGACGTAGGTATATGGTAAGTTTAATATCCGTAGAGTGTCTTATGTATTAAACAGAAAAGTTCAATTGTTTTTATGAAATATTGTGGATGATTAATATAATTCATACTAATGCACTACGCAAAGGATCATTTAAAAAGACAAGAGGCAAAATAATTTTGATAATAAACTTTATTATTAAGAATTAATTTATTTTTACTGGATCTTTATCACCTAAAACCACAACATACTGCAAAATATATCTAATTTTCCTGTCTTCGAAAAGTACAAAAAAAAAAAAAATTCGAATGTGGACTGGTGTGTAAATTCACAATAAATAACAAAACGTGTGAAAATATGCAAAATAATCTATCGCATTAATATAACCATCTATCAAAATTAAAAGTAATTCTAACCATAAATTCGGGAAGTTAATAGGCCTGTGGTTCAGTAGATAACCCCGGAATTAAAGATCAAAGGTCTCTTTAGTTTGACCTCAACTTAAGCTGTGTAGGATTATAGTGAGTAATTTATCACAAAACCTAGGCAATAAGCCTAATGGGATTAAGCTTATATATAGCGCACGTCAGATAATCTTGAAAATAGTCCATAATTTTCTTCCAAGTTTACTATCGGTTATATACTCTTCGGCCAGTATCTGTCTCTATGGGTGATGCCATCGCTAATTTGCTAAATATATCAACCACCGTTTTAGCGCCTTCCTGATGGAGCTGCAGCTTGTCCACTGCTTCCGTTCGGTAGGCCCTCCTGGTGCGCATCCGTCTGGGTGCCACCTGCAGTTACCAAGCTGGTCCAGCCCTCCTGGTCTCAGTCTGGGTCAGCTTCCTCCTCTTCTGGTGGCTCGCCGATGTTGGGCTTTCAAGTCCTTCCCATTGTGAAATGAGTTGGGCCCACCAGCTTCTTCCATCCGTAAATGAACACCCTGAAGAAGGGATAATTCTCTTCTTCAATCAAACACAGAAAGTCCGACTCGGCGAGGGCGAAAATCCCGGCGTTTCTCGACTGCCTGGCTCGGTGCCCTTCCATGGCGGAGCAATCTACTATTAGGTGTTATGCTGTTTCAGGAACTCCGCACGTGGAGCACCGGGGTTCGATGTTCTTTCCAAAGCTCTGCAGCTTTCTCCTAAACCCCCCCCCCGTGTCCTTTAAGGATCAGTGAGACCCAATAGTCTGGGAGGACCCATTTAGCCTTTAATCTAGTAAGGACGGTAGGAAAGAATTTTCTCAAAGTAGCTTGCTTCTGACTTGCTACCCACCGTCCATTCAACTCCTGTATTGAGTCCTCCCGCAGTATTTTCTTCCAAAAGTTGGAGTCACCGCTGGAGCCCCGTATATTCCCACCTAATGCTGTCGAAGGCGGAAGAGATGTCAAACATGATCAATAAGACATATTTCTCCGCCGTCTACTCCACGTCCCTACGCACTCTTAGCAGCGCTTCCGTAGTTCCCTTGCCACGGGTCGAGCCGAACTGCCGTGGATGACACGTAGCACTTAGGATTGGTCTAAGGCTGTGGACGATCATATGCTCCAGAACCTTACTAGCTACTGGGAGGAGGCATATTGGTCAATAGGACTTAGGCGTTTCTTTATCCTTACCACCTCCCTTGTAGAACAGTCTCAAGTCTGCAACCCTCCACTTGTTTGGAAAGTACCCCTTATCCAAACACTCATTGAATATATCCCATAATTGAATATATCTATCTAGTCCTGGAGCCCTTCCGATGTCCATGGCAAGACGAAGGTACCACATATCCCATGGTTGATATAGGTCGGTACCTAGTGGGTATAACGCAGTGCGTCTAACCATTCCATCATCTGC
The DNA here is from genome assembly GCF_000696795.3 of Halyomorpha halys. Lineage (NCBI taxonomy): Eukaryota > Metazoa > Arthropoda > Insecta > Hemiptera > Pentatomidae > Halyomorpha > Halyomorpha halys. The sequence goes on from NW_027114133.1 coordinate 97,095, forward strand.
ACTATCCTACGACAGATCATCCCTAGGGTATGTATAGCCTATATATATCTTAGCAGCCTCCTCCAAGGTGGTTGCCTGGGCACCTCTCACTCTAATAGCCGCCATCTTGTAACGATTTAACCTTTCCCAGTGCCACCCTATACGGGATACTCCAGGGATTCTTTTCTGGGTAATACTGCCCGTTTCAATAATGGCGCCCGTAACCATTGCCTCTCTGTGGTCAATGTCGGGATAATAATCAGCTGACACCTCGCCACGCATTCTTCTGCGAACAGAACCCCAGGCCGTGCTCCACGAATTGGTTTCGGAACAGACTATCACGCTTTTATACTTTAGCACTATATTTTAGTCTTCACAGCAGCTATATTATTCTCTACATTGATATTTACATTCGCCTGTCGTGGCGGTATATATGCTGAAACCAGAGCGAAGGCAACTCTGCCCCACCTGACATAACATGCCGCCTGATCTGCTGTGGTGAATTGATTCAGTTCCATAACGTCGAGGGCAGGGTTAACGACAACAATCGCGGCTCTACCATCCTCCGCTGACGTCCTTCGCGGACAGGGTCATCAGGGCGAGTCTCATAGCTTGGTGCGCCTCAAGCACCCTCGTAGTTGTGAGCCCGCCCCTCGTGGAAGTGGAGAAGCAGGGTCTAAGCCACTCCCACCTGTCTTTATCCTCCGTTGGAGCCTCTATAGGGATTTTTTCCCAAAGATATTTCTCCCGTCTCAAAAATAGGGGACTCCTTTTACTTCTAGGCGATGCCTACATTCCACAGTAAGACTCACCTGAATCATTTTTCCCTCAACTTATCCCAGATGAGGAGCTTTTGTGCCTGGTCAGCGCCTTCTGTTCTGACCAAAACATTGCCCATTTGGGTGAGTTTCATCAATTTTATGTCCCCAAAGATCTTCAATTCTTCTTGAGCCGGGAATTTTTTGTATATATCTTTTGCAGTCCACCCCCGCTGCGCTTCCCTTGAGTGTGACCTATGTCGCCGTCTCCTGATGTTTAAGCGGAGTGGCCGGAACGCTCGCGAGGACGCCAGCGAAGGTTAGTTTTTTCCTCTCCTTCGGCCCTTCTTCCGGAGGCACATCCTAGGCTGAGGTCTTCTTCCTCTTCCTCTTTCTTCGCATGGCTTTTTCCAGCCTCCCCTTTCCTCTTCCTCACCGTTTGTAGAGGTATCCGATTTAAGGTTCCTTCCCCTACAGAACAGTGTCTGGCTGGACCTTTGGGGCATTGGGGCCGGCTCCGCGTCCTCGTATTTACTCCTCTCCTTCAGCGGAGTTAGCACTAAAGGCTCAGCTCCCATCGTCTTCAGTTCCTCCACTGCTCTTCGGTCCTCATTCCCCTTTTATCTTCCTTTGGCCCTACATTCGGCCGTACGTTCTAAGATGATGCGGGCTTCTTCGTCGACTTTCCCTTCCAGGTCTTTTATTATGCCAGAAACCCTTTTCAGCGTCTGTGAAACCCATTCTTTTTTCTTATCGTCAGATGACCAGATAGTCGAGATGCTACTGTTATTATATTTGTTGTATTCAATTTTCGTCGGGCCTGCAGTCGTGGTCTTCCAGATTATCTGGTGTCGTTTATCGTTGATGATATCTTCAAGTTCTTCCATCTCCGCTGGCCTACCATTGGATGATTCGTCTCCAGACGTTTCCTCTCTGGATTCTGTCTCTGGGGTTTCTGATTCTGCGTCCTCTTCCGGGGTCCATTACCTTATGAACTGCCTTACATCTCCCGATGGACCTTCTCGCTCGTCTTCGATCGCATTTACCATATCCGCCCTCGAAAGCCAGTCTTGACCACATTATCTTTCCCAGTATCGTCCAGTACCTCTGGAACGTCAATGGCATGTTTTTGAGACCGAATAGCATTCTGGTGAACTCGTATTGTCACCTTTCAAATGGGAAAGCGGTTTTATGTTCATCTTTGGAATGCATTTTTATTTGATGGCATCCAGCCTTTAAATCTTATTAAAAGGTGTTAGAAATTTTCTCGCTACCTTTACTGTCCAAAATATCCTTGAACCTGGGAATGGGATGCTTATCGTCGACTGTGTTTTCATTTAGATCATAATATTATTATATTAAGAAAAACGATATTGCCTCAATCGTAGATGGTGGAGCTGCAACTGAGTTGTAACACTGCGAAGTGACAATATGCTTAACAATGGCTACTAGAATTACGTCCTCCCCAGGCGTCGCCATTGCTCATCTGGAATTTCGGTGGCAGCCGATTCATATCTTACTGTGCAGTCCTCAATAAGGAAAGAGATAAGCGATATAGATAAATTCGAAGCGGTTGAAAAGGAGTCCTTATTCCGAGGATCATATAATAGATCTAGCTGAAAAAGGTTATTTTATTGCCGTTTTCCATGTTCTTGAGGCTGCTCATTTAGAGAATAATGTTTTCAAAATATAGAGTTAATACTAGTTTTTAATATACAGAATTAATTTTGCGATTTGGCCCATGCTGCCCAAATACATTGGGTTGTTATAATAGACAGCGTACCTATCAATCCATAATTAGAAATATATACTCTAAAATATATTAACATTTTTAATTTTTATAACAATTGTCATCAAAACACTTAAGTACTTTTTTTTCTTAACAACTATTCTTCTTTCTTTTTCTACCTTTTCATATTTCCTTCCTATATTCCTATATTTGTTTTCTACCTAAAAAAATAAAATAAAATATATACGTCTTGTGAGATGGACAATCTCAAAGTACGTGAGTTTACTCAAAGCAAGTGAAAGTTTTGTGTAGTGCGCACCTAATTATTTTTTCCCGATTCCCGATTTGTTACTAAGTATTGAGTCTAGAATCAAGAAGGTTGAATGAATTAGAGGTAGAAATTTATTCAAGAAAACAACATTGCATAAGAGATCAAATGGAATCCGCCCCTACTTACGTCCATTAATCAAGGCGAGGCACATTATAATATTTGATAACGAATTCGTATAATTTCTCATTATTCGAATCAAAAGAATAAAATGCCTTTGATGTCTAACTCTTAAGGACATATAAAATGAGAGACAAATACAGCCTTCCTCTTTCATTCCGTAAGGGAGAACGTCATGAATAAATGATTATTTTAAAAAACATTTTCCGTACACTAACAAAGTCTGCGGCTAGATATCATTTTCCAATTCAAATGTTCGGGTCGACCAAGTCAGAAATATATTATTGAGCCTGGTCACAGATCGGGAGGTCCCATGAGATAGTTTACTGCTATATAAAAAAAAATGGTGGGGGTGGGTAGCGTTAATTTTGCATAAACAATCTGCTTGCGACGGGGCCGTCGGAAAATTTGCATTCTTTATTCATGATCAAAAAATTAATATTAATGTATTCGATGGTTTTATCGCTGGATATATAAATGAATTTACTATGGAAATCGGAGGAATAAAATTTGAATTTTATTGGATCCTACTTATGTTGATTTTAATCATGCCTCTTACTGCTCCGTTAGGTAATGGGTTTAAAAATAGGATTTCATAACTGTATTCGATAATGACAAAGTAAAACGATCCTCCATTCGGCTAAAATCTAAAATCTATATTTATTATTGGATATAATGTAATTTAATTTAATATATATTATAATAAATCTAATAAAATATTCATTTAACTTAAGATTAAACTGACTAGAAATGCTTTTCTAATTGGGTAATAATAAAAATTGGGTATTTTGGGCAGATTAAGGCGTAAGAGAACAACTGCATCTAGCTACTTCTATTAATAGTGACAAAGGATTTTTTTATTATTTACGACTAACACCTAGATAACTTATATATTTTTTTCGCTTGGCTCTACAGACCTTGGCCCCCCGAAACTGCCCTTTCCACCCCTTCCTTGTCAATTGTAATATACGGAAGAGGGGAGTGGATAATCTCCAGGTATCTCCTATTCTAAACTTGGTGGGGTCAAGTTTTCATTTCGTTGTACTACTACAAAATTAAAAGTCAAATCCCTAGGCCGGATTTGAAACGGGGAGATTTTCTGGGGTTTTAGAATACCTGACAAAGAGAATAAGGCTCTTTTCGCGCTTTTTATTTACTAGTCTATCTCAGCCATTTATTGGTTTATGATAGGAGATTATTACCTGTTATCTGTGGCTTGAACACATTTGAATATATTATCTGATAAAACTATTCCATACAACTACTTTTCAACCTCCTTCTCGAATTTCTAAGATGAAAAAAGTTAGATCTTATACTTACTCGTATATTCATTGATAAACCGATGTGATAATTAATTTTAGGTAAGGTAAAAAATAATGTCAGGAAATGGCCAAAATAGTTAATTTTATTATAGGCTTTTGAAAATTTTGAATATCTGACTAAAAACTAAGTTTGTAGTCCATCCTACAGATAGTTTTTCTAATTTTCAAACAAATATTTTGGGGTAAGAGTTATTTCTTTTTAATATTTTCTACGGCTTTAAAATATTTAAACTGTTCTGTTCATTATCTACCTTTTATTGCTTTTCTCTATAATTGTATACAAAGCTTAAGAAAAAATTATTAGAAAAATAATCAGTGCTTATTCTGTAATAAGTTCTCTGAGATTAGTAATTGATATGATTGCAGGGGGTAAGCATTGTTATTCAGTATCGGTTTCGGTCCTAATTATACCATTATTTAATTTTTAATCATAATAAGGTAAAAAATTGAAGTTAAATGTATAATTCGGCGGCTGAATGTGTAGCGGCCTAAAAGGAGGCGTATTCGAAAAACCTATAAGATAAATTATTATTAGGGGTGGGACCGCCACGAAATGAAAAAAGTCCACTCCCCGGGCTAGAGCCGAACCGGCGCCGCTCGCAGTTCTCAGGTTGCTGAGGCCTGCGTCTCAATCACCAGAGTCACGGACTGATACTGACTTACTAAAAAAATGCCCAACATCAGCCAAAATTGGACGAGCCCTCTTTGAAATATATTTATGTCCCGACGAATACGTTTCTGTTTGTGTAAGTGAAAGTGTACAATAGAATTTGATAAAATTGATATGTAACTATTTAGGTGTCAATCCGTTTGATCTCTAAAAAATCATCATAATTCGATTAACGGTAGACGCGGTTATACGCGTCACATGAATTAGACTACTGCCTGACATGGATTTATTTCTTGATGACGAAAAGCGAGTGAACATTTCCTTCCGATACTAAGAATAATCCCTCCCCCCTTTATGCGGGAATAAAATCACAAATTTACACATCACAACATAAAAATACAAATTTAAGTTGGAATCGCGATCCTTATCTAAGATATTCCCGAGTTCTACACCTATTATTAGTGCCTTGGAACCTGCTTATTTAATGTACTTCAGCTAGGATCCAACTAACGGGCTACACGAAACCGGAAAAGGTTTATTACAATTACATCAAGGAATGATTGATTGTGCTGCAGCTTTTGAAGCATTGTTTAGTGACTTAATATAATGTGTTCAATAAGTTTTGTAATGATGAGAGAAAAAAAAACATTGTTACAGGGCATGTTATAAAGTGTTTGTTGCACCAAAAATACCTCCTGAAGAGGTCAATAATAATCTATAGAATAAAAAAAATCCAATATACTTTGTTATTAAATAAAAAGTATATAAAGACGATCAAAGATAAATACAAAAAATTAAAATTTAACGCCAAATGACTCGAACGATATTGGTGTTTAGTCTCCAAGTTTGAAAGTATATAATCTCCCTGCACCTACCACGTTCGGAAGAGAACTTTTTCAATCTTGATTAAAATTCATGTTGAATGCGGATTCCTTAAACATTCATTAGGCCTGATGATAAAGACCTTAAAGTTTTTTCGTAACAGTTACAGCACAACAAAATTGAATTGACAACCAGTCCATTTCGTATTGATTTATATTTCTTCTCTAGGTTTATTAACATGTATCAAGAAAATTAAAACAACAAGCGAATATTCTTAGCATTAAATTCAAAAATATGCATAAATAACATTTATTCGGAGAAATCGATCGGTTTTATTTTTATATCCTGTAACTTTTTTTTTTTTTTTTTGCTTTTTGATAGATTTATTTATTGATAGATATTACAATCTGCCACACAGTTGTGGGCAATAGGTAATAGTGATGAATGATCTTATACATACGAATCGTCTGTTGAGTTCTTGTCTTTTGAGTCTAGTATGTTGGTTCCAGGTGAGTCTTTTGTCCAAAATGAATCCGAGGTATCGCACTGTGTCGGATCTGGGAAGAGGTATATTATTAAGAGTAACAGGTGGACAGAAGCTTCGGCAGAGAGTGAAGGTCACATCTGTGCATTTCGATTCATTGACTTTTATCCGCCATTGGTTGAACCATTGCTCAATCCGGGTGAGGTGTGTTTGGAGATTGGATGAGGCTGTTACATGATCAGGATGGGAGGATAGGATAGCTGTATCATCAGCAAATGTCGCCAGGAATGTATCTAGAGTGATGGGAATGTCAGCAGTGAAGAGGATGTAGAGGACAGGACCCAGGACACTGCCTTGGGGAACTCCTGCCTCGATGGGGTAGATATTTGAGTACTCAGAACTACTGCAAATTCGAAAGGAACGATCTGAGAGGTAGGATGGGGTAATATGGATTTGAGCTTGAAAAGCAATCCGGAATGCCATACCCGGTAAAAAGCTTGCGCTATGTCCAGAAAGGCACCCGAGCAGTATTTCTTTTCAAGAACTGAAGAGATATAGTCAACGACTCTGAGGCCTTGTTGAACTGTGGAGTGTCTAAGGCGGAATCCAAATTGATGTGCGGGAAAACTCTGAGATTCAACGTTGCATAGGATACGTTTAAGGAGGAGTTTTTCAAAAAGTTTTGAAAGGATTGGAAGTAGGCTGATTGGTCTATAGGAAGCAGGATTATTAGGAGGTTTTCCTGGTTTTGGAAAGAGAATTATAATGGAATGTTTCCAAAGGATTGGGAAATGGGTTGTTCTTAGGATGCAATTATAAAGATATGTAAGGAATATTATAGCTTTGGGAGGAAGTTGGCGAAGGATTTGAGGAGTCAGAAGATCATACCCTGGAGATTTACGAGGAGTTAGCATCCTCAGTTGATATTTGACCTCAGAAGGGGTGACTGCTCTAGGAGGTAAGGAGAGTGGGATTGGTGACGATAGGTATTCTTCAATTGTTTGGGTTAGGTCAGTATGAAGTTCAGGATGAGGAGTGAATGTATGAGAAAGATGAATGGCTAGTTCTTCGGCTTTATCTTTGTCGGATGCTGCCCATGTGCTATCATTTCGTCGAAGGGGGTGGGAGATATGTTTGGATTTTAGGATTCTTTTGGTCATGTTCCAGAGGGAATTGTCATGAGTAGAAAGGGAAGAGAGGTAGGAATTGAAGGACTCGGATCGATGGTTGGACAATTCTCTCGTAACGAGTTTACAGTAATAGTTATATGTGCGACGATCAGAAGGATGTCTTGTGCGTTGCCATAATGTAGAAGGATATCTTGTGCGTTGCCATAATGTTCTTTGTCTTGCGTTTACTGGGGACATTATAGGGTGAGGAGGCAGCCCAGACAGATTGTTGGATAAGGTTAGTGAAGGAATTGACTGCGTCATCTAGGTTTTCAGGGGTTTTTAGGGAAACTTTAAGATCGATTTGGTCTGTTAAGATTCGGCGGAAGGAATTCCAGTTTACTGGGCCCCTTATGAATGAGGGTGGTGGTAGTACAGGAATTGGGGATATGGAGGTAGTTAGGATTAGTGGACTATGGTCTGAAGATAGGTTATCGAGGCCTGAAAGGGAAGTGCTTAGAGGGCCTAAGCCTTTGTGTATAAAGAAGTCCAGGAGGTCAGGGTTACGGTTAGGATCGGTTGGCCAGTATGTAGGAGAATTGGGACAAAGAATGTTGCATCGAAGGGAATTGATAGCAGACAGGAGTGATCGTCCACGAGAATTGGTGGTTCTAGCTCCCTATTGTTGATTGTTTGAGTTGAGGTCTGCACCTAGAAGGAAGTGTTGTCCGAGGGAATCAAGGAAAGAATTGAATTGTGGTTGGGAACTGGGAATTCTCGGTAGGGAATAACCCGCTACTGTTGTTATGGGGAATAGAGACGTTTGGATCGATACGGCTTTGGTTTGTAGGAAATTTTGGGGTTGTAGAAGGACTAAGTGATGTGAAAGGGATCGATGGATAATGACAGCAGTGCCACCATGTTCTGTTCCGTCAGGATGGTCCGTTCGATAAATTTGGTACTGAGGTATGTTCATTAATCGTCTGGTGGTAAGTCGAGTTTCAGTTACTAGAGCTACGTTGATATTTTTGTCGTGTAATAAGGCCGTTAGTTCGTTAACGTGGTTTCGAATACCATTCGCATTCCAAAGGAGAATCGTAAGAGAATTAAATGGTGCCATTTAAAGGTTTCGTGGCGGGGAGGAATAAGATTAGAGACTAGATTTGTAAGTAAGGAGATGAGTGGAGTGATAAGGGATCTAAATTCAGATAGGAAAGAGGTGAGGAGGTTTGTGAGATCTGTCGCGTTAGGAGGAGGGGGGATAAAAGGTATCTGATAATTAAGCTTTTGGTAAGTGGTTGAGGTTTGAGGAACAGAGGGATGAGAATGTTGGGAATGATGTTGAGGATAATGGGGTGAAGGTTGATAAGGGATCTAAATTCAGATAGGAAAGAGGCGAGGAGGTTTGTGAGATCTGTCGCGTTAGGAGGAGGGGGGGATAAAAGGTACCTGATAATTAAGCTTTTGGGAAGTGGATGAGGTTTGAGGAACAGAGGGATGAGAATGTTGGGAATGATGTTGAGGATAATGGGGTGAAGGTTGCGATTATGGCAGGGCCTCAGTTGCCTGTTCTGATTCTCCAGTCATTTGAGCGAAGGACACTCCTGGTTTGACAATTCTTGAAGGTCTCCTGGGTGGTCTAGTTGCATCTTCTTGTCTGGGACCAGTCTGTTTTCTGGATGCTAGAGTTTTATACGTCTCGCACCCCTTGTAGTTGGCCGGATGCCCTTCTGTATGGCATAGTGCACACACGGCAGGTAATTGCCTAGGCTTGCTGCATTCTCCAGATTTGTGTTGTTGGCCACACTTGACGCACCTAGGCAAGTGATGACAATAATATTTAGTGTGGCCATACTCTGGCCAGTAGTGGCATTGCACTATTGTTCTTTTAGGGTAGGGTTTTTCAACTATTACTCTGGTGTAATACAATCGGTTCACATTATAAATTTCTTCAACTCCAAGTGTTTGTTCGAGGTCAACGAAGAACAAGGGCAACGCTATTTTGTTTGATGCATTATGTGGATCTTTATTATTTTTTAGTACGTTAACTACTCGTCGTACTACGTATCCCATGGCCGTAAGTTCTTCTTTGATAGCTTCCGGTGGTGTTGGGGGGTGTAATTGTCTGATGACTACTCTGAACACCCTCTCCTAACGTAGTTGATATGTGTGGTAGTCAGCTTTTGTTTCTGATAAATATTTTATTATTTTTCTATATATGTCTGCGGTATCTGACATTAATTTCGTATCATTGATGCGACTTTGACAAATATATGTACCTGGGTTAACTACAATATTGATTTGTTGGCAAAACATATTAACATTTTTGATAAATATTGGCGGTGGCTTGGGTTCTCTGGGGGTTTGGTTCGCTTCTATGTTGTCTACTGGTAAATTTATTAAAACATCGTATGGATTTGGCGTAAAAAATGGAGATTC